>NW_027105704.1:1234809-1256257 GCF_000696795.3 Halyomorpha halys
TACAGATGTATTTGCCTAGGCACAGTGGATTAGGCTAGTTCAGTAGCTAAGGATACTGAAGCACAGGCCAGCATCCTTGATAAGGATTGGGTTGGTGACCGTCCTGCAGTTTTTCATTATTATTGCTGTTGCATTAAGTAAAATTATAGTTATAGTAGACGTCATATTACATAGAGATGTTTCAAAAGCGGGTTGTTGAATGATAATTGATAACCTTGACACTACATGTTAATATTCCAGGCCTCTAATGTGATGTATCTTTGCCGTAATTCCAGTATCTTCCCTTTTTGCCAAGTCGGCTGCCTGGTCATTGCCTGAGATTCAGCATTGGGCCGGAGCCCAGGACCTAGACTTCTGTTATTGCTGTATTTTTTATTTACAACCATTGGCGTCAGTGACGGGATTGTCCACCCCCCTCTCCTTTAAGAATTGAAGTTCCAGGGACCATTTCATTCAATATGGCCTCTTTCCTCCAATAATTGAGGTATAATGGCGCCCATACAATAGTTGGATTTCCACCAATAGTGTCCATCCACTGCTATCTGAATAAGTGTTGCCCGTCAGCCTCCTAGAAGAAATGCTAAACTGAGCTTTGCACCGGCTACCCTACCCTTTTTGAAGTTGTTAGGAAAAGTAGTGTTTATTTATTTCAGAGATTGCAACAACTGGAAAATTATATGTTGATGATTTGAAACCTAAGTCCCACAAAAGCAGTAATACTATTAAAATAATAATCATATTAAAAAAAAACATTGTAGATACAGCAATTATTTCTGCTTTCAAGGATTTATTTGAGATGTTTCTGGAATGATGCGTTTAATAATTTTTTTTTTTATGGTATATTTTTCGGACTTACGAGGTATTGCTTCTAAAGCAATACATAATGCATTAATTTCTGTATATTTTAGGGAAAAACACAATAATATATATTTTAAAGTTTAGTTTTAAGAGTTAGAATTTGGATTCTTTACTGAAATACGTGGTTTATACATTTAATTTAACTATTTTTAGATACTGTTATAGGTATTTATTTTTATGTTTGTCTTTGTTACACAGTACTAAATGTTACCGATAAAAAATGCTGAAGAGATCAGCTCTTTATCATTTATTTTGTATTCTTGCCTTAGTTTTCTTAAAATTTTGTGTAATGGAAATGTTACACCTCGATTTACTTACTTTTTTTTTCTTCACATTTCTTTTATCTATTAGAAATTAAAATCAACGTTAAAATCCTAATAAATTATTGTCCCTAATGTATTATACAAAATTTCATGCATAACGCTTCGAATAGTAAATAGTCTGTGTTATATTCTCGCGGCGTTAGGTGTGTTTGTTCAGTCTGATCTGAGCATCCAAAAAAATATTTAGACTGGTGGATAACGAGGATGTTAAGTTGGGCTGGGTTTTCAAAATACGTTCTTAACTTCTGGCTTACGCTATGTGAGATACGCCTGACAAAAAATAGCTTTCTAGTTTCTTTAAATTATAATACTTGAATTATTTGTTTTGAAAATCATAATAATTAAATATGATAACTGGTTCAAAGAAGTTCAGATAACAGTTTGTGAGGATGAATTTATTAACTTATTTAGTTTATATAATGATAATAACGTGAAAGTTGCATTAATTCATGTTTTATATGAAGTAATGATATGTAATTCTTTCTATTACATATTAGTCGTTTTTTTTTGTACAATATAAGATTATTTTATATCGTATTTCTAAATATATCCTTTATTTCTTCTCACTTTAAAATTAATTGAATTTATATTTAGTAATGTATAACCTTATACTTTATAACTAACTAGCTATTAAAGTCTGACTGCTTTGTTTAATAAATAAAATGTTCTTATAATGGTAACGAGATTTCAAAAAAAGTTATGACACATCAAATTTAAACCTAAAAAATACGACTCATCGCCTAAACAACATACTACCGAAGAAAGTATCGTTTCAATTTTGTTACGCCCGTTTCTGACAAGAAATTCAGCAGTAGAAGAGGGTATTGAAAAAGTCCTTATATGTTTTCCGAAGTAGCTTCTAAAACTTTTGGGACATTCATCTGGGAACTGATTCAAACTCCAGTCTACGCCAGCCCTGTCTCACCATATCAAACTGTGGTGGAAAGTTGTAACTGAATTGAGATTGGTCTTCGACGATTTAGATTTTTAGCAATAATAAATTTTCCGTTAGGATGTTTCTATAAATATGAATGATCTGCAATTACTGAAACTTCAACTGTATTAGAATAAATAGATATTTATTTCCTAAACCCGCTGAACTAATAAATCCTTTAGATAAGAGGAGCCTTTTTGTAGAATCGAATTATAGAATTGCACAGCGAGACCGAATAAAAAAGTTTAAATGTTACAACGCTGAAGGTGTAACTACACTCGTGTGCTGCAGTCATGTTCAATATGTTCCAATATAGATATTGGATGAATAGTTTTTACCATTGGCAATGATTGTCAAATGTGGAGGTATAAATTGGAAGCAAATATAGTAAGCTTGGCTGGACACGAGAGTTTACCCTACTTTCAGACTAGAGGAGTATTTCTAGCAGGTACAAGACAAGGTCAATACTAAAGAATAAGAGTTGGCTGTTACTTATAAAACTATTATAAGTATGTAAGTATATATAAGTATTCTGTAAAATATCAGATTCATGTAATTATATTAGTTGTACATTGCATATTTTTCATCAATATTTTCATTTGGGGTAATTTATTATTGTGTTGATCTTCCATATTTATAATAAGAATAAAGTATATATACTTAATGTGAAAAATATTGACATTTTATTGGATGAGAGTATCTATATCTTCTCGGTTTCAGAAATTTTAACTAATTGTTTTATCCATCTTTTACTCGGGTAGAAATAATAATATTTGTAATATTTCTAGCAGTATATTATAAAAAGTTATAATTTAACTTATTAGTTTAACTTAACAATAATTTACCTCAGGCAGAAGGCCAAAAGGGCTACTGGACTTTATTCATGTTAATGATTCTTGATGAGAAGCTGAGGAACTTTTAACTAGCTAAGGAATGATTAATATTCCCTAATTTTTAAAACTCTCTTTTAAAGAAGTGACCTCTTTAATTTTTCGTAATGTTGTTTATTCATGAATATAATTTTTAAAAATATAATGTTAATTATTACTAAATATGCTTAAATAATTTAAAATATCAAATTTAAATTTTTATATATTTTTCTGTGTAATGGAATTTTGTTGGATCATCCTAATTTACTATGCAATTTTCCAGATGAATCACAAAACAGAATCCGTAATCAACAGGAATTAATCAGGTAAGTCGATGATGATATTTACTTTTTCAATAGCCCAATGGTAAAATTTAACGTAATGCAAATAGTCTAAAAGTGTTTTTTTTATTGATTTCCATTAATTTATTAACAAAAATAATTCGTGCGGTGCGCACAGCTTACAACTTTCATTTCGTATTTTAGGGTTTATCGAGGTAAAAACAACGAATAACAAGTTTGTCCCTACCAATAATTAGTAGTTTTACAGAACATAACGATCAGGGCTTCGTGAAAAAGATCGTAAAAGATCGGGCGGGTCTTGAATTTTTCCGATTCGAACTCCTATCTCCATCTTTCCTTTAATTATTTATCAAATTTATTAATATTTTGTGCTTATTTATTGTTTATTACAGCTAATAAAGAGAACTAGTTTTTTATTTAAAATAAACAAAATGAAAGACACTTTAGATAATTTTTTTCCCGATAACTCCTATTTCTGAATTTATGGATTTTGGCATGAATATATATACCAATCTATATTTTGATTCTGCACTGTTTCCTTCTTCTGTAGTGGCCTACATTTTAAGGATATTTGAGTTGTAATTTTGCTGTAGTTGGCTTACTTTGAATTTCATAAGATCACCCCCTACGACAAAATTATAACTCAACAACTTCTTATAATGAAGACCTCTACAGAAGAAGGAAACAGTGCAGAATCAAAATATTTATTGGTATATATATATTTTTTACTGATATTAAAGATCATTTATTTATAAATTGATACACTGAGTTTAACCAAAATCTGGGCTGCGGAGACGTCGTAGAAATCACCCAGATACAGCGACGGGGGGGAGACCAATATCATCGTTAGTTATATGGTACATAAAAAGATGTGGGTCATAGTCAGAAACAAATTTGAGAAGGAGAAACGCTGAAGAGTGGCACGACACATTAATGTCGGTGATTCAATGGGCCATCTTAAAATGTGTCGGTGACAGTGGTGAACCGAGAAGTGGGAACCCCTATTAGAACTAATAGGGGAAAGAGCTGGAGAGGTACGTAGGTCATCGAAAGTGTAAAATAACAAAAAAAGCGTAGAACGGAACATGTAAAGCTTCCTGCAAAGGTGATGTAATAACGGACTGGAATGTTCTCACCTCCCTTCCTGAGGGTACTATTGTAATCTTTTTTTATTTTTTCTGTTTATTTTAATGACTTGAAAACAAGTTTTAAGTATTAATATCAGAGAAATTGTATAGTCCTATGAAATTTTTTTTTCTTTTGCAAACTTTGCATACTGAGTGCTTTTGATTATAATTTATTTGTATATATCGTTTTCTTTACATAATTAAAGACATTACCGCAAAGAGATGAGTATGAGTTTACTTCAAGCGTTTCATTTCTAAAATCATTTCTCTCTTTCCTAAAATTTGTAGTTCTCACTTCAGTAAAACATTAGTTATATTTATAAATAAACATATATTTTCTACAAAGGAGAAAATATAAAAATTAAAAAAAAAATCATTTTTACTCTTTGATATCATATATGTGGTTGTTATATAACATTTGACCTTTAGAGCACCGTTCATAAATATCATAGAAGTAATTTTTTGGGTGATGTTCCAAATGATAATGTAAGATATTAAATATTTAAAAAGATTAAATAACAAAATTTTCCCTGGCTCATCGCTACCAATCGTAGACTCTATAGTGTTTGAAAGGGTTCTTTTACCTGAACCAGAGTTGGAATATATTATTCGTGAACAACATTAATAAAAGTAAAAAGGTGAAATGGTAAAGTATTACCAAGGCTTTTTAAGGTTGAGTGGGAATTATTTTTGAAAAATGGTGGTTATGGTGTCTTAGCCGTTGGCACTTAGTCACCCGCCCTCTTGAGGAGTCGCTTCCCTTCCCTTGATTTATTGCTGGGAATATTGGTGGCGTTCCGTAGCTTCCTCCTGTGTAAATATTTCACATGCATGGAAGTTCGATGTTTGAATAGGATTTATTTATTGTCTAACAAGGGTTTTAACATTTATATTAATCCTCCAGTTAAGGTAAATTAGATATAAATATTAAACAAATGTGGAACGGAATTTATGAATATAATAAATACAAGAAATAATAAAATTTAAAATGTACGATAGTTGCTTGTTCATTTTTAATTATTAAATATCAATTAAAATGATTAAGGAAAAAAAAGCTTCTATTAAAGTTGACATATAATTTTGATAAGTACGGCGCCTTCCAAATTTGAATGAAACTCGAATCTCTCTGGAAAACACATGAATATATTTTCTTTATGCTTACCCATGCTGATGCATGAGCTTTATGTAAGGAGACATTTATAGTAACATGGGACTGAATGTAATTACCATGAGCTGTATCGTTTAGTGGAAGGAACCCAACTATTATTCTAAGCTTCATTATTTTTTATATACATTTCTAACAATCCACTAATATGGTTAAGGAAATATACAATAAAATAAATAGGAAGAACTAGGAGATAGGAGATAGTTACTATAGAATTGTATCCGTAGTGTTTTTTTTTTTTAATTAAATTATTATTTTTATACTATCATAAGGAATATTCAACACCTAATTTCGATTGAATAAAACTATAAAAAATAAAGAATAACAATTTAAAAAATACTTTGATACCCACAATATGACAATTTATAAATTTAAAAAGGTTGATGACTCCTCTAATCTATTGTTAGCAATCTACCGATTATTTGATTCCAAATTTATATTTATTAATTTATTTACAAGTAAAAGAAAACATTATACTAATTATTAAAAATTAAACCAGGAACCATTATAATTACATAAATCAATAACATAACTCAAATACCATCAGACCAGACAGTACCAAGCACTGAGGGAAATATCTCATAACCAGAAAAATTCCAATTGTATAAGAATTCATAGGGTTCTGAACGAAATAGTGCCGGTATTTTCTCTGCCCTCCTCTATTGAGAAAATACATAGAGGTCAAGAGCTTGCAATAGCCCCCTTCCCGATTCAACTACAGGTCACGTGTCATGTACTACACAAACACATGTAACGTGTTAACACTATGCAACTCTGGATCAGATTGATCACAGAATTACAATGTCGTGTAAAACAACATTGCATGACGTTATAGTACTTTGATTATGTTCTTTGAGGATTGCATACATTTTTCAAAATACGATTTCGTAATAATTTAAAATAAAATTATTTAGATCCTTACCCTAATTCTAAAAAGGACATTGAATTGTTCTTATATATATTTAAAGTATTTCATCAATGAAACCATTTCGATCGCTTTTGTCGCAAAGCGCAATTAGCTGTATTAACAAATAGGGTCATTAGTGAATGATCACTAAAATAGTGATTTTACATTATTCGTAGGCCAATTATTTTTCATATGTATATCCTTTTCAAATAAGTTTCAAAATATATCAAACATCTTATCTAAATGTTAAGATATTGTAAAATATCATTTACAACCCCGTTAACTATCATGTAGAGGTTTTTCTTTTTAAGTAATTTTCTTGGTTGGTTTATAAAATGTTTTCATTAACTTATAAAATAAATTAATAAATATATATTTTTAGTAAAATAATTAGTAGATACTTATGATAGCCAACGTTAGAAGTCCTCAACCTTTGTCTACCTGTGGGCATTTTTATGGGTTGACAGATGGTTAAATAAACATAAACATTATTATAATAATAAAGAAATATTAAATTGTTTGAAATGAAAACAATTCTTCTCGAATTCTCATTCCAGTAATCTTTTGTCTTCATATAAATTTTTATTCTGGTATGATCTGGGAGGACTGTATCGCGATTCATTAGGATTTGTATGTTTAGGTTTCAGGGTAGATATTCGCTTGTTAGAAGGACACGATTCCTCATAAAATGAAATTCATGAACCCTAAAATGAAACTTGATATTTGCAATGCAACGTTCGCAGAGAACGAGAAATGGAATTGCAGTGCCATATGAATATTCTTCGATGTTTATAGAGTGTAGCCGTGCTATTGCTAACGCACTGGTTCCGGCCCGGATAAATATGGATGTTGATTTTATTCGAGTGTTAATTCTGCGACTTTCCCTGTCAAACACGAAGGTAGAATGGGGTATCAAAGTTGAATATTATTCGTATTTTTAGTGTATTTATAATTTCATATTATTATTCAATATTAGTTATATGGTTCATACTCACGTTTTATCAATTTTTTAATAGAATTTTTATTTTATTTTTTTACATAAAATGTTATTTACATCACAAACAAATAGTGTGAAGTCCTTTTATTGAAATATTACTGACAACGGGAGGCTACGTACGTACCTGGGATCACAGATTTAAATTAAACCTCTTTTTGGTGATACTGGTGGAAAAATAATTAATATATGCCTTAGGGTTCTTGCCTGCGAACCAAGAAAAAATATATTTTACATAATTTTAGAAATTTTTTATATTATCGTATGCCGCCATTGCTCTACAAATATTTAATAGTTATTATCTATCAATTGATATGTTTTTCCGATTGGAAGAAGAGAAAAAAATATTGATTTCATTAAATGAGCGTATAATATATTATTGTATAAAAAAAATACTAAAAGCCGCTTCCAGTAAAGTAGACCAAAGAAATATTTTGTTTAGGCAAAATCAATTAATAGTCATTCTTAGTGTCTTTTGGAATCCTTCATTACCAATTTTCGTACAGATTAAAAATTATATTTTTTTTATCTGCCGATGTACTTTGTTTATGAAATAAATGCAACCATTAAAACCCCAAATTTCTGCTTTTCCTACCATTATGAATATTTTTTGGATTAGATGTTTTTATATAGGAGACAAAGTAGTTTAAAATAAAGAAAATGTTTTATTTTATATCTTAAACCTTTCCTGAGATTCGTTCCGATTGGTGACATCTTATTAAGATAATCATTTTTTTTTTTATTATTATTTTCGAAACAAAAATGAAGACCCAGTAAGGCGAACATTTTGAATAAATACATTTATTTTTCGAATATTATCAAAATTCATTTTTACGTTGTTTTTTTTTTAGGTGCAAAGAACGAATTTCCACTTTATTTCTTCATGAAAAAAGTATTTATCCTACTTTGCTAGGTCAGAATTATTTTAATACTGAGTGTTATTATTATTATATGCAGGTTATAATATAATTTCAATAAAGACACTCGACCTTTAATTGTAAAAAACTGAAATTCGAAATTGTGCACGATCGTTATACTACCGCTTACTAAATATCATTAGCTATCATATATAGCTAAGCAAAAGTAAAAATTAAAATTATAACGGAGTTCCCTGCAGAATGTACTATAGTAATAGTATACGCGAATGGGCTTGATTTTGCTGAATTAGACGTAACTTTCAAATAAAAGTATTTCAAGCAGTTTTATCTGATTGCTTGTATTTTATTTGTTTATGCACATATATTCCTAATTTAATACATTATATTTCCTCTAATTAAGTTATTTATTTTCAATATATATTCAGGTATAGTAGTATTTAGTATTTTTACTAAATATTTTAACTTATTGTAATAGTAGTAGTATATAGTAGTATTTTTTATTATTTGAATTAATGTCTACCTGACTAAGTGCTGTGGACATTGGAGTGGAGATATCTCATTAGTAAAGGGGACAAATAAGTTAAATTAATGTCATAGATGGCAGATGGCGGACAATGGAGGGTAGAGGGTAGAGCAGGTCGAGAAGGGGATGAAATTGTGTCTGTTATTAATAATACCTAAGTTGCCTTCTCCTCTGACACCTGGCCATTGTAAGCTCCTCTTGATGGAAAATTCACCCACCATCTTCCGCTCCTATTATATTGCAATGTAGGTAAATTTATTCATTTTTTCTTTAATATATGTGTATCGATTATAAAAGTAGTATATTGATAATAAATGTTTTCATTTTGCGAATAATTAATACAATTATAGGTTATCTTCTGTATATTTAGATTTTTTGAATTGTTTCTTTTAGTAATTTGATTAATTCCTTGGATGGGTTTATGATAATGAAGGCAAAGCCATCTAGAGGCCTCTGGGTGTATCCCAAAAGCATATGGGAAAAAATTATGTTATTTTACTCCAATTTTTAATTACTCTAATGTAGAGTATATGCAGTTAATAATAGTCAAAAATTGACTCAGCCAACTATACCTGAGAGAATAAAAAATGATAGATGGTTCAAAAAGGAACAATTTACGCTACATCTTCAAGTTCAACATCAACACGAGACTACAGCTTTAAACCGGCCATCAATGCAATGACCCAGCAGGTAGCCAACCTCATGAGCGACTGGAAGACGGCGAACTGACAAGACCAACTGCGGAGAACTCACGAGGATCATTGTCAGTTCTGGAAGTTAGTGAGGACATTTGCCTCGAAAAGAAGTACGGTACACTTAACTTCCGGGACCGACCTGTTAACACCTGGGTAACAGGCCAAACTCCTAGCCAGAAGCTATGCAGGGAAGGGTGCTGAGCGGACTGCTAATGCCCCTTCACCTCCCCTAGAACGACTACCGAGTCTCATAGAGAAGCCCGTCTTTTCTACCTTCAGCCCCTTGAGTCGGCGCTACGTCGGATTAAAGGGAACAAGGCGTCAGGTTGGAGTACCGTTCGTACTGTTGAAGATGCTTGTCAGGAAGGGTAAGGCCTTCTTGATGAACATCTTCGACTTGTGCCTGTGGATTTCGTACTTTCTCACTGCCTCACTGCTCTGAAACAAATGGTCGTTGTACCGCTACTCAAGCTGGTGAAGAAAGGTGACTCTAGAGAGCGCTATCGTCCGATCAGCCTCCGCACATAATAAAAATATTTGAGTGGCTAATTCACTATCATCTGATGCAGCACTGCAACGAGGAGATCATACCACCGGAGCAGACTGGATTTCAGAGAGGAGTAGCCTGCGAACACCACTTGGTCAAGCTACAGGCGTGCACCATAGAGCATACGCGAAAGAACAGAGCCACAGCCTTCATCTTTTGAACTGCAGCTGAGCCTTTAGGAATGTATCACATCCACTCCTGATTTGTCGATGGGACTCTATCCCGGATGATTGAAAGCATCTTAGCAAAAGATCATTCGTCGTACGAGTCGGCGAGGACTACTCTCCAATCCCCACTACATGCGAAGTGCCACAAGGTACTGGGTCCAATCCTATTTGCTGTCTTCTTGGCATCGGTCGTCGCGTTGGAGCATAAGGCAGCGGTAGTAGCAGCCTATTCGGACGACATTGGTATCTACGCCAGCGCCAGCGCCAGACCTCGTCGCTGCAGCGCATCAAACAGCATCTGAAACCATCATTGATGCCCTCAAGGACATAAGCATTCGAGTAAACCCGGCGATGACGGACGCCATTGTAATGTCTACCAAAAACATTTACGGTGGAAGATGAAGTAAGGAGGGTGTCAAACTCCATCCTTTACCTGGGCGTGCACTGGAAAGGCATCTAACCTTCTCCAATCACGTCATGGAAGGGGTGAAGATTACCAAGCAGAAATCGCATAGGCTGTATCACCTGCTCGCGTCACGACAGCTGTCTCTCCGACTGAAGCTGCAGATATATGAGGCTATTATTCGTCCGACGCTGCTCTATGGTGCACCTCCACTGCGGTACCTCTTCAAAACAACACAGAAAAAACTCCAGAGCCACCAGATTTCCATCTTTCGGCGGATCGTCCGAGGCACCACACTGCAGAGGGCCAGGAACAGTGCCATCCACCAACAACTCCAGCTTCCCCCTGTTCCGGAGTTCATAGGCCAACGGCACATCAAGTTCTTTGTGTGAGATCTAAACCCAGCCATTCATCACTAGTAGAGAGGTCCTTTTCCATTCGTTACAACACAGATGGCGAGTAAGCGCCACAGTGCTCCTCTGCGTTCCGCGGATCCCACAACCTACCTTAAAATAATCTTCAGGCAAAGAAAGAACATTTGTTTTCGTTATGTATTATGTACTATTTTTTATACATATGTTTTTGTTGAAATAATAAAAATTACTGGAAGGTTGAGATAAAAAAATAAAATATAATGAGCTAATTAATTTTTT
Source organism: Halyomorpha halys (assembly GCF_000696795.3). NCBI lineage: Eukaryota > Metazoa > Arthropoda > Insecta > Hemiptera > Pentatomidae > Halyomorpha > Halyomorpha halys. Next base: position 1,246,155 of record NW_027105704.1, read on the forward strand.
GTTGGTATTTTTTTGTAGTTAGTTTTAAGGAAAAATGTTAGATTTCTTCTCGAATAAAATAAACTTTATTTATACATCTTAAATATTTCTATATTTATTTTAAATGGCATTTAAAGTACCCCTTGTATAGGCCAGGTAAAAGTTGACCGATTTTCTTAGAGAAAATAATTTCCCCTAAATAATGGTGGCCGATTCAATTTTGATTCTTAACTGTGTACAATGCTACAGTTAAATTAAGCAGAAATTGTGACGACATAACTTCATTTTTTTTTCCTCCTGGCACTTGGACTAAAGGTAATACCGTCCAACAGTCAATTTCGTCTGTCGATGAAAGGTTGATAGATCATTGAGATCGATTATTTATTTAATCTAGTCATTAGTGACTCTTAATTAGCAATTTACAGCCCCATCTTCCGGCTTTTTCGGCCTTCTAAGACTGTCTATTATGGTCTGTTGCGATGTGTGCCACACTTAAGTGCTTTAAGTAACATACATTTATTACCCATCGTTTTTTCATCTTGGTTTGTCAATTATTACTTATTGTACTCTTAGGCTTTACACAACAAATCGGAGTGTTATTAAAGCCCAAGGCAAAATTTTCAAGATTTCATAGAAGTGAAGAACTTTTATTGGGGTGAGGATCTCAGTAGCCTCATTTTAAATGGACTTTACGTTACCAAGGTTATATTGCGTTTGAAGTTCAGTAACAACCGAATTTGGTGTGCCCTTTCACCTTATCTTGTGGTTTATGATACAATTATTATGTAGGTGCTTTACGCAGCTCTTATCAATAGTTATTATAATTAACTATCACATTACACATTAATTTTACAATAAAAATCTCATCAAAATTTCATACTTCTGTTATAACATTAATACGGAATTTCTTTTACAGATTGGGGGTTTTCCAATTACGTAACCAGGGTTGTTAGCTTTTAATGCATTTTTATTTTAATCTGAATTATACAGCGAGTTTCAGGTGGAAATTTCATTAATTACGAGAGGATTAGTTTATCAAAAATTTGATTTAGTGCCACAAACCTCTCATTTCTATCCCAATCCATTTCCGAGATATGTTTTTCCTTGGAAACCTCGCTCTCCCCTCCCTATAAAAACCTAAATTTGTCTGCTATGACAGATTTCTCAACTGTTGTCTCCAGTTTTATTTTTACTTACCGATTGCATGAAATATATTGTGAGTAAAAGTATTACGATCAGGAAAAAAGGTTGACTATGAGCTATCGACGGTGATACATGTTCTGAGAACTCCTGAGTTAAAAAAAAACAAAACAATTATAGCAAAATGGTCTGAGTTTCTCTTTTTTTAGAGCATGCATATGACTTAACTGTTACTGCTTTTTCTTAAAAATCGACCTACCGAAAGTACCACTTTATAGAATCGGTTATACTATTTTTTTTTTCTTCAATTTTCTCTAAAAGGGAGCAAACAAAACTCAGTTGCACTGAGCGACCTTTAATATAAGTTATGTCTTATCCTCACTGAAATACAATAGGTCAACAGGACATAAATGTCGAATTTTCAAAAAAATCCTTCCTTTATAGTATCCTTAATTTTTTTTAATTTGAAATAAGTAACTAGTTTCTTACGTTCAGAAACACTAATATACGGATTTTTATAGCAAAAGTCCCAAAATTCATTTTTTTCATTGAGAACTTAAATTCCGAATTTTTAAGTACTTTTTTTCTTGGAATAAATAACCATCCCGTATTGTTGGTAGTAAAAAACTGTGAATAAATATATAATAATTTGATAATTTAGAATTTTCCTATTTCCATGGTTGTTATGCGAATAGTCAGATTTCCCTTTCACCTATCTATATATCAAATATATTTTCATCCTAAATAATAAAGAAATAACTGCTTTATGACATGTAAGACTAATTTCATATCATAGTAAGGTTTGTGGTTCGCGCACAGAACGATATTTTTGTAATTTGTAATTACGTTCCCAAAAGTATATAGAAATTTGTCGGAAAACATTGTTTTGGGGACAATATCAGCAATTGGAGAGTAAACATTTAAAAAAAGAATAATTTTTGGAAATACACAGTAAAAATATACATTCCATACTATGAATTTTTGTTGTATGAACTTAAGGATTTTATAAATTTCCCTTCATTTTATCAGCACTCTAAGGATATATCCAACTTTTATTAAACTATTTTAATTTCGAAGAGGTAAGAAGGTTAAAAATCATTGATGAGCTCTTAAATGAGTTGATTTTTTAATTTTGGATTTAAAAAAAAAATAAACTAAAATTTAGAGATTTTTAATTTTTATTAGATATTCTTTTATTTTTATCATTATTTTATTTTATTTATTCATTTTTTCATGCACATAGTTTGATTCCTGTTCATTTTCTTTATCCTTCTGTTTATATATCTTTTAAGAGAGATATTATTTATTTGTATATACTTTTTCAAATTTATTTATTTATTTTTCACTCTTATTTTATTTTATTTTAGTAAGAATGTGATCATTCATCACTATTACCTACTGCTCACAAGGGTGTGGCATATTATAATATCTATGAATTGATCATTATTTTAATAATAAAATTTACAGGATAAATAGATGTGCTAATTAACCTATCACAATGAATTTAATGAAATGCAGCATGAAGAACTAAAGCGCTTCTGGGTAATTCGATTTATTTCTACTGCAGAGGTTCCCTTAGTAAGAACAAATGAATTTCTAACAATTACTAAATGTGGTCGCTTCGCTAATAGAGAAATATTGTAGAACTGAAATAAATCCTTTGATAATTACAATTAACCTGAAATAGTGTTCTCCTCGCTAGTGGTCGCAACAAAGTCACCTAAGCCCATTACACTTATATGGCTTTTAATAGTGTTACACTGACTTTATGATTAGATAAAAGCCTTTTTTACTTCATTCTTGTTATATTAGGTTAAATAATATCATTTTTTTTAATGATCAATAATACTAAGTAATTAACCCATTTAATATGAATGATTAAAATAAATAAAAATTATAATAATAAGTTTATTGATAAAATTATGGATACATACATACGTACATTAATGTTCCAATTCTGCTCTTGGTCAATGACTATTTGATGAATACACAAATGGCAGATAATGTCATAATAGTAAAAATATACTTCGATTATAAATATTATATTATATTATGCCAGTAATATGATAAAGCCCATAAAACATATAAATATATTGAGACGATAGAAAATCACAAGAATCAGAACTAAGACTAAAGGTACGTTTATACGATCGAACCAGACTAGATAAATCGAATAGTATGAAAAAGTGGATGAGGAAACTGTTGCCAAAGTGACTGACAGAATGGTCCAATTAAAGGAAAGAATTTTCATTTCTCCGACTACCAGACCCTACAGATGCTGTTTACAGCGGATATACATGGACGTAACCGATTATTAGAAAATAACAGCTCCTACCATACGAAAAGCTAGAGTACGTGAACGACTGGAATCTCCTCCCGATATCTGATGCTACCATGGCTACGTTGGAAAATTAATTAGTTAGTGGTATATTTGCTGTGCGTTATTGTGTAAGGCAATTATCCAAAAATAAGTTAATTAATTAATTTATATTGATTCCTGCAAAATTATTATTGTAATTGGATTATTTTCCAAAGGCTTTTTGTGTGTTTATCAGTAACCAATTAAATACCTTTATATTTATAAAATATTGTTACCATTAATATAACTAAAAATAAAAACTATTTGTTCTTTTTGACCGCAACGCTGACCACCTTCTTATAATTAAGTTATACGGTCAGCTATATAATATATATATATTATACTTTGCAACAAGAAATATGATTAAAAGCACATTCCTCAAAACTGTTGAAATTTTCTTTTGTAAATCTTACGATTGAAAGACTCAATTGCATAATTAAACAAGAATGTATTAAGCCACAATGAATAGTTTAGAAATATCTGTTGTGAAATAAGTAAGGATTTATATCAACTCAAAGTAAGGTGGGAAGTGAAAGTTGAGAAATGCGTGCTGCACCTGATTTGTTTATGTTATATATTATATTTTATTGTACAGATTTGTTCTCTACCCTGTTATCTAGCAATATATTCAATTTCGGCATGAACTAGAACAGCCAGTTTGAGGCCAGGCGGGGATTAATGATCCTGGAGGAATAAATCTGAATATTCAATAGATGCTGGTGAACTTGGGTCGTACCCACAACCGTGGAACGGTCCACGTGTCTTGTACTGTGCTCCTTATTGTATATACTCATAATATTAGTTGAGTAGGTCCTCAAGATTTTACATTAACTTACTTCTGTTCGAAATAAGTAAGTGAAAGTGTTGCTATCGTGATAAATTTCGAATCGGAGTTCTCAAAGGAAATGCACGTGAGTCTAAATAACCTAGTCGTTTGTGAACGAACAGCACACTACAAAAATGAAAATGTACACGATGTACATAATTACCATACTAGAGATCGAGGCACTGGAAGTGTCACTTTAAATAATTGATTTTCACATTTTTTTAAAACCTTTTTTCGCGAAAAAGGTTCAAACGATTTAGATTAAATTATTTGTATCAATAACATATAGAGAGAAATGCTTTATTCAGCCTTATAATACACAGCATACCAATCAATCCATGATTGGCCATATATTCGCATGATATAACAAAACTTTTTTTATTTTCCCTACCTTTTTATTTTACAACAATACTCATCTACACACTAAATACAACTATTTTTTTTTAAATTTAACAATTTCATTACATTTGATAATTTTATTCTCCCTCTCAGACCTCCCCTTTCCAGTGATCGATCCGTTAAACAAATATATCATTAGACAGCAATGTGAAGTCAAACCAAAGGTATAATAGTCACTGCAGTAGATCAGTTTATAAAAAGAAACAAATAAATTTTTAATAAAATATAAATTTATAAAAAAAAATAATTAAAAGAAATACTTTAATGAATAGATAAGTTAAAAGAAATAATCTAATGAATAAATAAGTTAAAGGAATACAGTTAAAACACAAATTTACTGGTCCAAAAACTGAAAAATAAAACAAGCTCTATCCTCAATAAAAGCTATTAGAACTTAAATGTATAATCTTCAAAATTTCTTTCTGAAAAATTACTTTTGATTTTGTTTATTTAAAATAATTATTAATTATTAGTATTATTAAACAGAATTTATTTAAATTATGGAAGTTTTAAATAATTAACTAATGCCCAATAAAAATGATTTACAGATGTATCTTTTACGAGATGAATTTTACGCCTCAGGCCCCTGTACTAGTTGTATTTTTCAGTAAAAGAAAACATGAATTATAATTCTAAAATCAAGTCTGATAACATAACATTATAATCAATTGTAGAAAGTTTTAAAGTAAATAAATAAAGTGAAAAAAAGTAATACTGAAGTCTATATAATGAAACAATTTGCCTGCATTCCAGTCTTCCAATAAATTTAATAAAATATATTCCATTCTGTATATTTATATTTTTCCCCTTTTAATTTCTGTACTGAACATTACATTTCAAATAAATTAAATACGATAATAAATAAATTTAATAAAAAGTCATTTAATAACGGTTTGTTAAGTAAAAAAAAGAAATAATAAATACCGGATAATGTGTTTTTAATATATGTTTAAAAGTTAATATTCTGGAGAGTTTTTTTTATAATTTTAATTTCACAAATATCTTAAATCTCTTGTGATATAATTGTTTTTTACTGTTTCTAAATTTACTCTTAAAATTCGTAGTATTTCGAAATTGAGTTTTCATGATGGAACTGTAATGAAAAAAGAGATTATATTCTACGGCTCTCTTCGTTTTTCCCCCTCAGCGCTCTAACATCTGTTTAGTATCCCTTGTTTCAGTTGGGAGGAGGGGGGAAGAATACCTCTAATTGAAAACATCTTATAATAAAAAAATAAAGTTTGTTAGAGAGATGGTAGGATGTCAGAATAACTGGGGAACTTAAATTTTTAATACTCAAAAAATTTCAGGAGACTTTAAGGTAATTTCAGGATGATTTCAGGATTTATTCTTTCAATCGATTGAAATAGATCATTATTAAAATTATCTATAAGTGGTCTTGGGAAGTGAACAAATACTGACTTTCAAAATTAGCAAAATATCACCTAAGTTATTGTAAAAGTTTCATCTCGTTTAGTATTTCATTATTTTAGAAAGAAAAATACCACAACTTTTATTCCAGAACTTTCTAACTACATTTTTTTGTCTTAAGTAATATTTAGAGTCATTCTTGAAGTTAGGTGCATTTATTATCGCTGTTAGTTTTAAGAATAAAAAAAAAGTGCCTTAACTACAGGAATGTTATGGAACAGAAAAAAAAATGCTTATTAGTTTTTACAGTTTCAACTCCGCCAGCGTATTAGGTCTTCTTAACCGTTCCGAGTTTTATATCTACCGATTTATTTACTTTTTTAATCTTTCGACCTTTTATACTTAAAAAATATTGTTTAATTTAATTTTTACTAACCTCTCACATATTGTACTTTTAGTTATAATAATTTTTTTTTGAAAAAAAAAATTTCTTTTAACAAGTTAAATGATATTAATGGCAGAAGACTTTTTATTTTTAAATTAAAAAAAAAAAATTGACCATTTAAATTGCCGCTTACATAATTGGATATTTTCTTATTTTATTAACTTGGATAATGAACATTAATCAATACTCATGATTAAACACATAGAATCCTATACGGATATTAAATTTGTTTTCCTGATAATTGTTAACTCTTAGTTGAGGAAAATGGCTACGACCGCAGCTCGAGTTCCAACCAGAGCCATTATGCAATCCAAATTGGAACTGGTTCTTAACCATGTATTAGGTTCTGTGGAATGGCTCCACCTTTTCCATACTTGACTAGGGGGTTTTCAAACCATTATTTGGATTTTTAAAATTTCCAATAGATAATAAATGCATCAACTTTTAAGATTCACTCAAAACTTTAATTTGGAAAAAATATGTAGTTAGAAGGTTTGGAATCAAGGTCGTGATGTATTGTGTTAAATAATTATTCCCGAACTAGCCTGAATAATTGATTCCATTTATTCAATACTACGGGATATCAATCCCTTGTTACGTACAATTCATTTAATTTTACGTAAAGCTAGATTTTATTTAATTATATTTGTATTTGTACTGATAATATTAAAGTGGACCGTTTTTAGCTGAGGCAATTAAAAAAACTGTCTCGTGACTGCAGTGGTGCCGGTTCGAATCTGGCCTTGGATATTTTATTTTACTTTTATTTCTGTGGTGATCCCCATATCATGGTCACAATAGTTTGGTTACCACTAGAAAAATGGCCATTCAAGTATGTTTAATGATATTTTATTATTTTAAATTCAAGCTGTATTCTAATTGATAAGTAAATACGTTCTTTAAATTTATAAATGTTGTTAGCACTTATTTAAATAATTTAGATTAAAGTTATTTAATTTATTAATCCTTATTGAGAAAAAAATATTATACCTGATTTATCCCTCGTCTAAGAGGATGACTTAGACTTGCATGCTCCATTTACTTAATCGAGACAGACAGGCGTGACATGTTCTGATAACCAAGGATGAAATTTAGGTCGTCTTTTGATTGAATCAATGGCTATTCGCAGTAAAAGGTCTGGAGCCTTCCTTAGTAGTTAGGTTATGTGTTCCAGCATCATCTCTTCAAAGTTTGGCTGGAAATATGTAAAGGGACAATTTTTGATTGTATATACAAACTTATAGGCTTCTGCTACTTAAATAAAAATAAATTTAGAGTTGTATTCCGTTTTTAGTGATGCATAAATTTGATCAATAGTTGTAAATAATTTAATTCCGAATCTGGAAATTAAAAAAATCATTTAAAATATAATAAATGTAATATAAAAAATTAATGATATTGAGTCAAGTTCCGGAATGTTTCTTCATTTTGATATGTTGGAATATGACTCTTGGACAACAATTCATTATTAGTCCGTTTTTGTATTCTCAATCTTTTGGTCTCCTACCTCAGAGTCGACGACAAGAGATTTCTTCTCACACGGTCCAATGAATAAAATGTTGCACCAACATCCGATTTATCGAGCGGGATTCCGACTATAGAAAACGTCGGATCTTACTCCGATGACTATCGGACAATCTGAAAAGAAAGCTGATTTTCCGCACTGAATAATTCGTTGTTACTTTATATGTTACTGACATTCCATCGTTTTTCTAAACACATCTATTATTGTTTTAACTAAGTTTTTCCTCCTCTCTTATTTGGAATTTTTTTCAAAATTCATATGCCAAAGTAAAAAATAACTATGCAGGAGATGGTCAGAGCTTCGTTCAAGAGGAACGAAAATAGTTATAAACTATCAATTGGTTGCTGACATTTCGACCCGTAGTTCTTCATCTTCATCACGGCTCTTGTGAAGAGTGGATATGTAAGCAATACAACAAAGTGCTGTTTCTATTTTATTAGCTTTTTTCTATTTGTTTTATTTCTTGTGACTACAGATATATAGATGACACTTTTAACATTTTTTTCAGATAAGAATTTTTACTATCTATTTAATACATTGTCTTCTTACTTACTGAGCGCGGCTCCACAACACTAATAGGGTCGACACCTGCCATTTGTGTCGCCTGTGATCTCTGTTAGGCTAACGCAGCTCTCAAGTTCTTATTATCTAAAGTGAATCTCGCATTGGCAGCCACACCATCCGTTCATTACAACCAGCGTACCCACTCTTCTGATTGTACACATCTTTTAGGCCAGTATGTTAAGTGGTTTCTTGTTTAATGTCCAAAATCATCCATGCAAAGATGATTTATATATCATTCTAGATCCAGACTAATTAAATACTAAACAATTCTATATCATTTATTTTTATGTTGGATTAACCTCCTAGTTTCCTTGTTAAGATTCAAATTAAATTAAATATAAAAGAAAGGTGGTCCGAGTCCGGTCAATATAATAGTAATAAAAATTATTTATCATGTGCCACAACGCTTCGTCCCACTTTGATAAATGAGATACCAACGACCAAAATAATCTAATAAAGTAATAGAATATATAACACGAAATAAAAATAAGCTAAGCTTTGCTAAATTTATTATATAGAAAATCTCTCCCCATCTCTATCCTGTTGGTTCTTCGCATCTGCCTTCAGCTTATTCTTGAGCTTACGACTATTCAGTAAGGTGGGTGTTGTTTGTTCATTATTTTACATTTTTCCTTTCTTGATCTTTATTTTATTCTTATTTCTCTTATTTTTTGTCTTTTATTGTGTATTGTATTTTTTTAATGTATTTCTTTTTTATCTACTTTCTGTTTGTTATTATTTTTGATAAAAAAATTTCTATGTTTCAAATTTTTTTTTGTTCCCTCCTGTAGAAAACAGTCACAATTACAGATATACAAGTTCTAAATCCTTGTTTTACTCGAAGGTATTTTAAGGTTGGTAAGGATACGTCCACTGTGTGGAAAGGCGCAGGCGCTAGACACGCTTCAGTTTTATGTTGAACGAGGAGGGTCCATGTTTCAAATAGTGTATTTTCGTAGCTTTAACATGAGGATGCGACAACTTATGTTACATTTCTTGACATACGAAAAATATGTTCGATCCAATCTTCATTTTTGAAATTGAATTTCCTAATTAGTGCATTTAATTATGGGTCCAAACAATTAATTAAAGTTAATTCGGAGAGAAAACAGTGTTTCAACAATTTTACTAATAACATTGATGGAAAGGATTTTGATGAAAATAATTTTAGGAATTAAAAATATATGTTTACATATTGAACCTAAATCTATGGATTTAGCAAATACTAATTTCTTTGTAATAAAGCAAATATTATAAAATCTTAATCTTCTTCTATAGACCAGTAGCCGAACATGTGGTGAAATAAAAAATTCTTTATCAATTATTTGTATACCATTTTTCTGTTATAAGTTTTTTCCATCGCCAATTTCTATTTGAGTTTGCTTCATCGTAGCAACCTCTGCTACATTCTTATCATATGTTGAAAATAATTAAAACACTTTTCATAGTATTTAGCTATAAGAAATATATAATTGTGATTGACAAACATTGATAA
>NW_027105704.1:1256307-1265976 GCF_000696795.3 Halyomorpha halys
TATACGCAACAATATTATTCTTAGCTTTGATAAGTAACAGAATAAAAGTTTATTTAATTAAACACTACCAGGAAATTATTTTCGTTAAATGATTATATACATGTTTGATTTGTTATTAATTAATTAAACGTGTGAGCGATATCAGTACACTGCGTCCTATATAATATTTGGACAAATTCTGATTCGGTGTTAATTAGTAGCATTGTAGCCTGTATATCTATCATCTTATCAGGTTCCTGGAACTGTCGGAAGTGGGTCATCTACTGGAGCAGAACAGTAGGTGGTTAATTACTATGTTAATTAAGGTTGTATGACATTGTTTTTAGTATGCTCTGGATGAAGAGGGTGCTCTGGATCCTTGGTAAGGTAAGCATTTGCTTGACAATATATTATCTCCATCGGTATAACAAATTAGAATCAGATCTGCTAGAGGGCCCAATTGTGATGATGATTGGGCTATGATAAAAATTAGACATAGAGAGCGACTAGCAAGATTGACTCCGAAGATAGACATGAGTTGAAGAACAGGGCAGGCCAAAATTTTGAACAAAATGTTTTAATTTTTCCGTTTTTATAAATATTCTTATTTTAGGCTTTCTCGAGATCGTTTTAAAAAAGATAAATCTTGTATTGTAAGAATACAATAGTTTAACAAAAAATAATAAAGGCGGATAATAATAATAATAAATAATCGGGATTTATAATCAAACACTATTAGACTATTTCTATGAGGATAAGACTTATCTCATATTAATACAGCTCTTAATTGCTCATTGATTTTCCAAGTTAATTGAAAATTGATATAGTAATTTTGGGGAAAATCGAAAGAAGTGTGAAAAATCAACTCTATGAAATGGAACTATCGGTCTGTCGATTTTAGTGAAAAAGATGCTGTCACATCTCAAAAATATCCTCCACAGGTAGAACCATGGCTGTTACCAATCCCAACAGTCAAAAATAATCACTTCAGCCGCAGTTTACCCCCAATTATCACATTAAAAAAGTTCAATCAATTTAAAACTAATCACCACAATTGGAACTTCATTTTTACCGATGGTTCCAAAACAGTCTAAGGAGTAGGCACTGCTGTCGTTTCAGATAATCACACCCTCTTATACTCATTACAACCATATTGTTCGGTGTACACTGCAGAACTGTTCGGAATCAATCGCGCAGTTTGTAATATCCCTCTAAACTGCCCCCGCTCGGTCATCTGTTCTGACTCGGAATCTGCCCTCAAATCTTTACAAGATCCATTTTCAACACATCCATTAATAATAGAGTTGAAGCAGCATTTGAAAACTTTGAACAACATGGGTTGTAGGGTCTTGTTTTTATGGCTGTCAGGTCATTGTGGGATCACTGGGAATGAAAAGGCAGACTCGCAGGCCAGACTAGCTATAAAGACAGGCCAAGTCGTAACATCATCAATATGCAAAGATGTTATTTCATGGATAAAAGAAATTGGAAGGCAAGAGTGGCAAGATGAATGGTTCACCATGAGAGACAACAAGTTAAGAATGGTCCAACAGACAGTGAAACGTCCAACCAGAAACTTGAATCTGCTACGGTGAGAAGATGTGGTATTAACCCGTCTTCGGATAGGCCATACTCGACTCACTCACGGTCATCTCATGAAAAAAGAAAATGCACCGACGTGTCGCTACTGTGGAAACGATCTCACCATTAGGCATATTCTCACTGAATGTATAGCTCACGAACCACTTCGGTTCTCTTCAGATTTACAGGAAATGTTGAGCGAAGATCCCACAACAATAACAAAACTTTTTCACTTTCTAAAAATCATTAATATTTATGATCACATATAGTCTAACTAATTGTAATTGTAATTGTAAAATGTAAATTGTAATGTAATGTAACTTGTAATAGTAATAGTAATTGTAATTTTAAATTTGAATGTAACTTGTAACAGTAAATGTGTTAATTTTTAAACTTTCTGACTTTGTAATCATATATATCTTTCTAACCTTGTAACATTGTAAATATATCAATAGTAATGTACTAACTTTGTAAATTCAGTGTAAATGACCGTAGTGGTCGAAACACTTAAATAAATAAAACATCTCAAAAAATGTACTTTTAGGTTCTTTCGGCATTTAATTTTTGAGCTGGGCTGTTCGTACACACTTGTTCAATGCTCAATGTAATCAGTGTAAACATTTAATATGGATGTTAATGTTTACATTTTATTATTAAAGTACTTGTAATTTATTTATTATAACCTAAATAATTCATAACAATGAAGTATAGGCAGTATAGGACTTCAATGGGATTCTTGGCCGAAAAAAAACTTCTTAATTCATATTTTCAGTTTGGACATTTGGCCCTGAAAAACCCTGTTTACTTAACCGCTACTTAAAATTACTGGTTTAATTGTTTATAGCTTCAGAGGAATTTTTCATATTGTTTTGAGATCCATTTATTTTCAGTTAAGAAACTTAACTCTGAATCGTCCTGTATAAATCAAGGTTTCCTGCCCAAAACTGGATAATAGGATACAAATAGTAAAATAGTTTAGGAAAAAGACGTGGGTAGAACATGCTAATGCTGAAGCTCATACGATTGAATCCGACACAGATATCACGATTTAACCGTAAGAATGGTGTAAATGATATTGAGGGTCAGAACTGAATGATTAGAGAAATATAGTTAATAAATTATGGCAGCAATCAAATTTATATTACAAATATTAAATCATTTAATAAAAAGCTTTTGTCAAGATAATGTGCAACACCATGGTAAGATTATGGAACATCTTTCTTAGGCTAATCCTTTATTTCAATACAAAAACATGGGCTTTCACTGGTGCAATAACCAACCAGTTCAACTACTTAAGCAAGGTTTTGAGAAGAATTTGTGAACCTGTTTTTTATATAATGGTAAACATAGGGTCGATTCTGACAAATTAAGAACTGTAGTTTTTAAACAAGGATATCCATGTGGTTCTGTTTACTAAGGTACTCTGAATACCTTATATATAACTCTCTGAGTTGCTAGGCTATATAATAAGAATGGTTAAAGACAAAATGCCGAAGAAGCTCACTTTTGACTCTGTAATGGGCTAAAAAAAGTTGGACGGCCATGAAGACCTATGAAGTCGATAAAGATCTAGAGATAGACCTACTGAAGATACATCTACTAATAAGTTCATCTAATTGTAGATGGAAAGCTTGAAATAGAGAGGAATAGACAATCAATGTGAAGGAAGTCAACCTTGCTATTGTGTTAAAAAAGATCCGTTAAACAATACAGATATAAAAAGTATCAATATTAACAGATCAAACCGAAGCAATCTAACTGTAACAAATACGAATTAAATTTTATAAATTCTAATTCTCAATATATTATTTAATGTTGTAACCTGTATTTAGATAAAAATGATATGTCTAACGAAAAGAAGGAGATTCTAAAATGTCAATGGACCTTAGCAAATCTGTCAGAACTATTGACAGAATAAAGGAAACTCTATTCAAAAGTTATCTCCTTTTAATTTTACTTCTTCCTGACCCTCTTCAAAAGATTCGTCTTGACTGGATCATCCAAAGAAGGATCTTCTTGTCACCTCTCAACGATTCAATTTAGAGAATAAAGAAACCCACTGGGTTCTAGTCCTTCATTTGTCAAGAGGTTTTCAAGGACATCTCCATTTAACATTTAAAGTTTTATTTAAAAAAAATCAGTACTCATTCACAATCATTCTGAATGTGGAGAATACTAAAATTTCCCAAATTATTCTCGAATAATATCTGGAGTATCTCGTATTGAAATATGTGTGTGTATTCTCTTTATTTAATCCACACTATCATCTAAGATTAACCAACTTCCTCTGTATTAATGCGAGTTTAATGACACAGTGGTGTGGAGACCTCTTTGTAGTCAAGTTTGTTGTCTTTGTTGGGGGATAAATCTAGCGATTGAGCATGGATGATAGCATTTTATACATTACTAGTATACTCGACGATGCTTCCCTATTGCTATATTTGAGGATTTATAGACATTAATTGAACAGCATAGAAACTTTGGTATAAATTAAAATATAGGTTTGGTGATAAGACGGTAACTATAGTTATGGTAACCGCTATAGTAAATGTAGTAGTAAATGGTAGTAACTATTGTTACATAAATGGTAACCGGTTACTTTACTTTTTGAACTGCGTTCGGATAAATGGTATGGCAGTGAATAAACAAACAAAAATGCATTTTTATATATTAGATCAACATTTAACATACGAGTTTAGTTTTCTAATTAACAATTTAGTCCTGAGCGTCTGTGGCTCGAGTGCCCTCATTCTCTGCTTGTTTTTAACCCCATCTACTCGCCTGGATCTCATGTAGTTCTGCTATATCATCCATATTGGGGGACAGAGCTTAGATCGTGGTTTCCTAAGCCGGATGTAATTTCTTATGAAAAGAAAAATTCTTACATTCTGCTACCAAAGCACCTTACGAAAAATTACATATTTAGATTTTGATATCATTTGCCGGGTTAAATATTCATAGTATAGGAAGTAGAATACGTTGTAGACGATTTATTTTTCTTATTTAATTTTAATTTTCTTAATTTTAATCCTAATCTTAACAATTCTAGTGGTTTGTTTATTTTAGATTATTTAAGTATTATTTGTTCACGATTGACTTTCATTATTTTATTTATTTCATATTTATTATATTCAATGAATATACATAATAAATATAATAATAATATAAATATATTCATTTAATATACAAATAAATTATACGTTTGTCTTTATTTTTGAAAATATTTTTTTATCTTAGAACATAGTAGGAAAAAAACAACAAAAAAACACTACTAGAATAGGATATACAATTCCCTAGTCATGCCCTCATTATGAGCCTTTATAACTCAACGTTACTTAAGGATTCTCTTTGTCGGTAACTTACTTTGAACAGACTACATAAAATATAGGCAACTTTCAAAAAGTTCTTTTTATTTAATAAAATTAGATAAAAACATAAGTTAAAGTTATTAATGTATTATTTATTATTATTATTTTTTAGTTTATTAGATACAACTATTTTAATAATGTATAATTGGATTGTCGCATATAGACTTTTATTAAATATAATATATTATAATTATGAGAGATAGTTAACCGTGGAATGATGAATGAGGAGATGGTTGGGGGCGCGGTCAATGAAAAACACAAGTAAGTACGATTAACTTATTTTAATGTGCCAACGTTTCGGCTAGAGTTTCTAGCCTTCTTCAGGGCTGTTCGCTGGAAGATCAAACGCCTAATGCGTTGGCAACGTTGAAACGTTGGCACATTAAAATAAGTTAATCGTACTTATTTGTGTTTTTCATTGACCGCACCCCCAACCATCTTCTCATTCATAATATATTATATTTTTATAACATATGATTAATCATATATTAAACCTATCTTCTCCTCACAGATTTTATTTTGGTCCTAAAATAATCTGTCTTTCTTTTACCAATAATTATCCATATGTTCTTACTTTAACTTCACTTTTTCTTACAAAATTTGAATAACAACTCTCAATGATACAATAAAGGGCTATTGCACCGAGCCCCTGTCAAAGGTATTTCCTCCAACTAGATTTTCTTTTGCTTTCGACCCAGTTTTCGTTATTTTTCAGCTTGTGAAGCCTTAAATTAGCAAGGTTGTGTTCTTTTTGCTATTATGATGGAACCTTTTATTCCAGACTCTCTTTCTCGTTCAGTTGTTATATTGCACGTACAATTATCTACAAGATTCAAAATGAAAGAACAAAGAACCAATACAGCACATCTAATATCAGCATTGAAAAACAGGCCCTTCAATTACAGACAACATATCGCTATCTGCCAGCTGAGATATTTGCATTTATTTGAGATGAGTACTAGTAATTTACTGGTGTTTGAGAAGGCTCTATCTTTATAATTTTCTAATGATATCCTAACAATGATTCTTCATCTATTTATTTTTGCAGTATTTTTTTTTTTATTTGAGTTCATTGAAGATTCATTACTGATCTCAGATTTATAAAGGAAGGATTTTCGGAGGGCCGCCCTTAGCTCAGTGGTTAAGACACAGTCTTACCAATTTGATGTCATTGGGGGTGCCGGTTCGAATCCGGCCTGAGACGTTGACTTTTTTCATTGAGTGGTGGTCCCACAAAACGAAAAACTTTGACCCCCAACCATGGTTAGGCAATATAAGACTCCAATGGGAGTCTTGGCTGAAAAAAAAAAAAGGATTTTCGGATTTCTATTTTAGAAAATACTTAATGAAATATTTTAAAAACCCAATTTACCTCTAACAAAAACTGAAATGATTGGAATGTCACATGCATTGAAAATAAAAAAATAAAATATAACTTGAGCAATAATATATAATTGTTATGTTGACTTCTTGAGGATTTTCTTTCGTTGTGGAAAACAAGCGATCTGATAGACAAAAGTAATTTGGCCGTGACGGTTTACTTAATAGAGCCGTAGAAGAGGAAACAAGGGATACTATCCGGCTCACTACCATTGGCTGCCTGCCAGCAACTGCCGAGTCGCAATAAGTCAGCGAATCCTATTGGTCCGCATCCTTCCCCTCTTCCTTATTAATATCCTCCCTTTGCTATATTCGCTAGGAGTTACATCCTTCTAACAGCTTCGTGTTTCCAAGCGACGTTTATCATCTTTGCGGCTTTGTTTCCATATCTCATATGCATTTAAATCATGGCTGGTCCATTTCAAGTTTCCACTGCATTTGTGTATATTTCCTTGTCAAAGATAAGCTATAACATAAAATATTCGATTTGTATCTTATTTCAAATTTTGATTTTTTCTTTATTTATTAAAATTTACAACTGTAATTAAGTTAAATTTAGCGCACTTGCTCAACCTCCACTGGCTCACTACCAGTGATGCGGCGAGAGGGATGAGGTGGATCTTTTGAGCTCTGCTCTACCCCTCACACGTGGGGGATAGAGTGGGCTCAGGGATCCCCAGGTCGATTGTGTAAATATTGTATATAAGAGTGTAAATGTGACTAGAGATTATTTTTTTTTTTTCATACACATAGTTTGATTATTCTCATTTAGTTTATCCTTCTGTTTGCATATATTTTAAGAGAGATTTTTTTTTTCATTCATTTATTTATTTGTATTCTTATTTTATTTTAGTATGAATGTGATCATTCATCACTATTACCTATTGCCCTTAACTGTGTGGCAGATTGTAATATGTATCAATAAATAAAAAGTATTTTAAAAAAATAAGTTAAAAATACATTAAGTAAATATGAGAAGCTATAATGACATAATAGTTGTACTAAAATATGAAGAAAATACTCATTGGTAGCACTACAATAAAATTTTAGCGTTAGATCGACTCGAGACCATCTTCTTACAAATAGATTTAAATAAAAAAAAAACATATTGAATACACTTTGAATAATATTTAGTATTCATAGTGGGAAATAAGCAATGTTTAAACAATAAATATTTCAATTAGCACAATGATAAAAGTCATACTTTTTTCTTCTCTTTCAGATGCAACTTACGTGGGCAGTGGACTTTTTCCTGCTCTTCCAATACTCGTAAAAAGAAATTTTTCAAGTGACCATCCATCCCGATTTTTTCAAAACGTCCCTATAATTAATTTCAATTTTTTTAAATCATAAAATGTTCCATTAAGTATTTTATGTGAAATAAAATAAAAGAGGGAATTATTAGAAAGTTAAAGCTATGTTAATTACTCACAAAGTTAGAATTATTTACACAAACGCTGTAAATTATTCTTAATAAAATTAAAGAACATGATTGTAAAAGTTTTGAGATTGATTTTTTTACTTTATCTTACTTCTATATCGTATGTATGTGATCGCGGAAAATTTCACATTCGAGTTCCGACGTAAATAAACTTTTTGAGGTCTTTTGAAGAGACCAAAAACCAAAAAAAGTATTTGTATGACCAATATTTTTTTTGGACATTCAGATACCAAATGACATGAAACTACAAATTTCGGAATTTAAGAGGTAAACTTTTGTTTTTTTCAATTGCTTGATTTCAAGGGTTCGTTTGTGAAATATTAATCTAAAAAGGAGATGATAAATTATAATTAAATCAACTATTTAAAATTTTGTATGAAGCTAATCTTTTCTATTCTTCATTGAGAAACCTCCATCTCCATTATCATGTTAATTAGAAAATTGAGCTTGTGACGATAAAAGAATTTTCGGGCTGAGTCGTAATCTTGGAAAATGCTTTTTCCGGTTCTGTGGCCAAGCAGAAGTAAAAGAATTCTAAAGGGCTTTGTGCTGGAGATCATAGGGGCCTCATTATGAAGGAACCATTTCAAATTAAAAAAGTGTACAATAGGCTGGGTGGGGATTATTAAGAGGCAACTCTTGACAAGCGGATCACGATGATGTTCATTAGGAAACTCAACTCAATTGTCCCACTCACTAATTGTTTGAATTTATTGAGTTTCTGCAGTGGAGCCGTACTTCCTGTATTTCGCTGATTTTTTTTTTTTTTTTCCAGAACTCCTCGAGTTGGATTTTCCTAATGAAATGGTAACGAATGTAGTGCTAACAGGTCCTCCAAGAATTAAAATAAATTTTCTTAGTCAATGCAAAATTTTCTTATATCTTTTAATCCGGGCGTTTTTCTTTTCATCATTGGCGTATTTTTTTTTTATTTCTAATTTTCAAAAAGAAATTCAAAAAGAACACACATTCATTATTAAAAAATAATATATTTGTTCAGAAAATGAAACTGTAACATGTGAAATTTTTTCAGACTCTACAAATAATATAGTTTCATTAGTGTGTTCTAACTAAATATTAATATAAATCGAGGATCTCAAAAGAAGAAAAAAAAAAGTTATGAAGTTACATGCCTTAACGCTTGGCTTATTAGATATTTATGACTGAATATTTTCATTGTTTTGAATTAATTTAGTCATAATAAATAAATTAATATCAAGCTAGGTCGAAGTTTCCACAATAATCAAAAACAACTATAAAAACATAAAACTTTTGTAAGCTCCTCCAGTTGGTTAAAAAAAAAATTATAGTTTATGTTTATCTATTTTTCACTATTACTAACAAAAGGAGATGGTTAATTTCAAATAAAAAAAATTAAAGGTATTTTCGACAAATAGATTTTACACTTATACTCTGAAATTATTATAATGAAAGTATGACATAGATGATACAAAAGATTGTTTTTTATTTTTCATTTGTATTGTTTTTATCAAAATTATTTGAGTCGCTTTCAAGAAAATGGTAAAAAATTGTTAAATCCATCATATAAAGCTGAATAATTGTACAGAATGAAAATAGATAAAAATAGTGGGAAATAAAACGTATATGGGTAATTAAAAATGTAAGTAAAATAATATAATTAATGAAATATAAAGTTATATAGGAAACAATGAAATATGAATATTTTAATTTAATAATAATATTAATGTTACGGTTAAAAATGTATGTAACTAATGAGATGTGTAAGTTAAATATTTGAATAAAGAAACAAAATATAAAGTTAAGTAAGAAGTAATCAGAAAAAATGACAATAATAAAGGGTGTTTTTTTAAGCCCGATAGAACTTGAAATTGTAAAAAATAACACAAAAAATTAAATTGTAATCAAAATTTTTTTTTTATTGGAAAGATCAATACGTGA
>NW_027105704.1:1266631-1268100 GCF_000696795.3 Halyomorpha halys
TTTCGAATAAAAAAAAAATTTTGATTACAATTTAATTTTTTGTGTTATTTTTTACAATTTCAAGTTCTATCGGGCTTAAAAAAACACCCAGTATATATGGTGAACAAAATTAATAACCAGGGTAAGGAAAAATAAGAAAAGAATAGAGAAGAAGAAGGGGGTATAAGAAAGTTAAGATAAGAAAAAAGAGAATAAAACTATAAGACACTTCTGCCTTGGAAGATTTCGGACATCTAGGTGATGTAAGCGGCGTGGGCAGCAATATCCTGAGTCAAAAGAGATAATAGAACTATTGGAAAATGAAGAATACATTACAAGTTACTAAGGGTAAAAATAAGAATTTTACAATTATTTAAAAGGGATTGCATAAAATGGTGATGACAAATTAATTAACATCATTTAGCTAACATAAGTTTGATGCACGAAATAAATCATGATATATTTCCTACCGAGCAACATAGAGGTTAGTAACTCCAAACTACCATAGGTTATCAACCTGTAGTTTACCAACCTTTCCTCCTTTGAAAGTGGTATCAAACTAAAAGATATTGTTTGTTTTTAGTCAAAAAAACCTTACTTATTATAAGATCTGTAATATACTTAATCTGTAATAGGTAGTATACTTCGCAAGATATAGCAATGTTTATTTGAGTTAATGACGTAGCATTGGAAAAACTGTGGCTCCAAAATGTTTATTTTTTGTCTGCCTCGGACCTCTAGGGCAATATGAAGTAATGGTGTTATATTTCGTTGGCATGAGTTCGATCTAGAATTTGTGAGGGGCTGTTTTTTATGATGTGTTGAGCTCTCCTTTTTATTCTTCATCTAAAAAAAAATTGCAGTGGGAACCGAGTTTCCTATATTTTATCGAAAGAATTCGTGTTTATTGTCAGTTTATTTTTTAACTTTATAAAATTCAGAGGTAACTTTAAAGGCTAAACGATAATTTGCAATTCATCACATTCAACTGTTCTTAAAAAATTGTAATATAGTTAATAATTTAAAAAGTTTACAATTAAAATTCTTGACCCTAATTTTCATAGGAATTTATTTTTGTAATTAATGTTTATTGTCTCACTAACTTATAAACTAACCATTTATATAGTACTAATTATATAAACCACTTTGAACATTCAACATTCAGTTATGGAGAGGAGCAAAAAAGTGAAATATTGAAAAAATATCCTGTTATTCCAATGCAGGGTAATCAGAGAAATTGTTGACGCCCCCTTTTTTATATTTATTTATATCGAAACATTGCACTCTGATTTGAAATAAATTTGGTTACCGCGGCTACCACAGAGCCTTTCACTAATTTCCAGGACTGACTCTAAATTCCAATCCATTAACTCAAGGACTATCTGCTGCATGCACTAATCCTTATGATCCGGCCAGAAGGTCATGGGCAGTGCTTTACTTACTTCAGCACTCATCTAATATTTTTTCTAATTCTTCCAAAGTACACTTCC
>NW_027105704.1:1268950-1271363 GCF_000696795.3 Halyomorpha halys
TCGGGCATATGGGCACCGCGGCTGTTCTTGACGAAGCGCATTCTGTAAAATTGTGTTCAGCGATGAGGCGCATTTTTGGCTTAACGGGTTTGTTATATATATATATGCACACACACTCACACACATATATATTTACCTATATCAAATACGTGTATAGTCAGAGTCAAAAGTATCAGTAAACCTATTGTAAATCAAATAAAATAAAACATATTGCTATTATTTGCCGAAGATCATATATATTAATAATATCATTTAACATTATTATCGATGTTCAAAACTATTTTTAAGATTAAAAAAATAATTATTCAAAATAAAAATGAAGTATTTCAGATCAATATATTCATATACGTCATTTTTATTTGGTATATTAAGTTAATGATAAAACATCAAGTAATAATTATTGGGATCACCTGGCTCTTAATATACATTGAATCAACTAATTTTTACGCCAATGACGGGGCACTTTAGTTCTACTCCTTGGTAATTAAACTTTTTTATTAGAAAAAATGCATTTTCGAACTCCATCTTTCAGATATTTTTACGGTTGCTCTATTGAATCAATATCCAGGTACTGTTAGAGACTACCGTTAATTTCAATACTTTGTAGAGGTTCTACTTGCCATCTGTATGTTTGGGGTAGTTTTTCAGCTGAAGAACCTAATTTTATCTTTTTTCAATTCTTCACCCATAATTGGGAGATTTCTGCAAGAAGTTGAACCCCAACATCATACATATAACCCCAGACCATGAGCGACTTACGTCTATGCTTGACATTGAGGACTGGATTTCTCGTTTCCATTTCATCATTAGGTCTTTTGGTTTTGGGATTAATAATTAGAAACATAATTCAAATAATATAGAGGCAACGAAAAATCTACATTTCCTTCAATAATCATTTCTTTTTTAGCCTGCTATATAGCATGTACTACGGTCTTACAAAAGTACTGATATTCGCTGACGATATTGCCATATAAGTTCTAGCTTAAATCTATTTAAGGTAATAAGACAAGGAGGAAAACATAGCAAAACAAAATAGTTGAAAAGCTCAAAAACCTAGGTGTGATGGTAACCTCTTGCTCCCTCCTCCCCCCCCCCCCAAAAAAAAGGATAAAGAATTATTTACAAATAGAGTCACAGTAGACAACTCACAAAAACGAATTTCGAAAAATAGGCTCTACCTTATTATAAGGGTCGACAGGCATTTAATTTTTACACATTATTTTAGAGAAAAAATGACAGCAGTGCAGACCAGATTGGTAAGAAGGTATACATCACACATAAGCTTGCAACTGAATATGCTTCTATACAACAGTATCATTTGACCAACTCTTCTATACAAGCTTCAACCATACTCCTAATACTACGAATGTAAAATCACTTCGTTGTATCTCAAAAGAATTAAGGTAGTAGAAAACATGATAAGTATAAGGTAAAAAAAGATAAATATAAGGAGTAGAAAAAAAAGGAGTTTTACTATTAGAAGTGAAAAACTCAATTTTACATGAAAATTATCTTGATTAAATGTCTTAAAATAAAAGAAAGATAAAGGTTAGATAAAGTATAAAGAATTTAATTAAGAATAGAACAAACTGGGGATTAGAAAAAAATGTTAATTCGCACATGAAATAATTAGTTTTTATTATGTTATCTTACAATAATTTGTATTCGATACAAAATAGTATTCTTTATATTCTAATAAAACTTCCGTAAGCTTTGATAAGATTTAAGTTTTATCGATTTGAACGAGTCACTGTGTTAGTAACTTCAGGAAATATCTACTACCCTATATTTTTTTTAAAAGTTGGCATCAGATGTAATTTATTCATGTGTTTGTGATTTAAATATTTCGGAATTGTTGAAAAACAAAATCGCTTTTATTGTCGCTATGATTGTGGGAGAATGAAAAATAATTAAAAACTGCTGCTGGAAATAATGAGGTACAAGCTTCATATTTCTGAAATATAAGACCTCCTGAAAGAAAACGGTTTCAAAAGGAAAGTGCAAGTTAAGAATAATGAGCAAAAAGCTGGATAGAAGAATTAAAAAAAAAAAGGAAGGAAGGAGTTATTAAAGAATTTCTTTACCTGAGGTTACAATGGATATTATACCAAGTCAAAAAAAAAAAAGTGTGTGTGTATAAAAAAAAGTCATTTGACTCCCTGGAAATTACAGATCACCTGCATACTGGAACTTTTATTAATTTATTTTTTTCATTGATTATTATTTATTGTTTACAAATTCTTACTTGTTACTGGTTATTTTATTATCCATTCCTTTGTTTTTCGGTTTTTATTATACAAATATCTTGTTATTTATTACTTTTCAAAACATTTGTAACAAGTTCAGGTATTGTGATGGTCTTGAAAAGAGAAGTATGGGGAGAATGAGAGATTGAAACAGACCGGTAAAAATA
>NW_027105704.1:1271508-1273015 GCF_000696795.3 Halyomorpha halys
CTAGTCCCTAGGAATACCTATTATCTTGATTAATTTATAAATTGTTTTGCTTCAATGTCGTTATAATATGAGTTAAGATGGTTTCAAATACAGTTATTTCTTGTTTTTATATTCCTGCAGTGGATTCATAGATGAAAAGAGTATAGGGAGCTAATGATTTCATTGCACATAGCTCAAAGCCTTTAGTATAATAAGTTTAACAAGATTTTTTTTAAATTATTTATTTATTGATATTTACAGCTGTATAAAAAATACAACAAGCAAATTTGAAGTATGATCATAATGATATGATTCAGCATGAAGAGAAACTACCCAGTAGTAGAACTCTAAAAATATTTTACAATATAAGGTCACGAGGCCATCTTCTTTTCAGGCGCATTCTAGTAATTTGCCAGTTATATTACTCACCACTGTTCTAAAAATTGGAAATTATGTATACATGCTCCAAAATAATATAAATAATATTACTATCATATGGGTTATTAGTACTTGGGTTTAACAAACAAAATATATGTGTTCTGCACTTCTTATTTTATAATTAAAACAAGTCATATTGGTAAACTTTATCAATTATTATTTTCTCAAAAGATTTTGGTATGAACATTTTAATGAGTTGTAATGTCAATGAGTTGTAATATGACATAATAGAATGTTAATGTCTTGGGATAATTTCAAAATGATTAATTTTTTTATAATGATATTTTTATTTTTTTAAATCTACAACTGTGTACAATATCGATGCTGTTAATGAGCTATAATTAAGGAATGTTAAATCTAAATTGTCTATTTACCCATATGAAATATTTCATTGTAGTTCTCTGTTTTTTTTTTTCTTTTGAAGTGGATTAGTTTTAATTAAATATTTTGTTTTCAAAGTAAAAATTAGTTTATTGTTACATGTATTGTATATTGGCAATGCTGCTAGGAGCAGAAGGCAGGTGTTGGAACGATTGAACTGGCATTAATATAATTATCTGGCATCTTCCAAGATTAAGACAAAGCTGCTATTTTAGCAAGAAGGGACACAATTTCAGATTTCATAATAAAAAAAAATTGAAAAAATGTTAAGAGAGAGTGAAGAATCCTCCAACCGAAAGAAATAAACTAAAAAGCTAGAAAAACTCTTTCAGGAAAAGGAGATAAGAGGAATCTATTCTGACTAGATTTCGTATCAGTCTCTCCTTCCTCTCTCAGAGGTGAATTTGATGTGATACCTGTAACAAATGCAACCTAGGATATACAGGACTGGAACGTATTGAATCAACATACACTCTTTTTTCTCAGACACCTGATCAAAATACAGAGTACTTCAACAGTGGCAGGAGTTTTAGGATATAGTAAAGAAAGAACCATTTACTTAAAACTCCTTTTATCAATAATGTTAGAAGTTTTATGCAATTATAGGGTCTTTTTTTAAGCCCGATAGAACTTGAAATTGTAAAAAATAACACAAAAAATTAAATTGTAATCAAAATTTTTTTTTTATTCGAAAGATCAATACGTGACA
>NW_027105704.1:1280510-1287374 GCF_000696795.3 Halyomorpha halys
GTCCAGAATGCGCTTCGTCAAGAACAGCCGCGGTGCCCATATGCCCGAAATCATTTTCAAATGTTAATGTCACGTATTGATCTTTCGAATAAAAAAAAATTTTGATTACAATTATACTAACCTTCAACCCTATGCGCTATTCAGAGCTAATGTACTTTTTTTTCTTCTATTTTGCATCTCCATCTATTTTTTTTTTTTTGGATACAAAAAAGTTTTCATTTCATAATTATTAATGAAAATGAAATGAAATGAAAAAATGAAAATGAAATGAAAAAAATAACTTTATTCTGGGACATATGTCCCCTATGAATAAATACATTGTTCATATAGTGAAATTTTTATCTGGGAAGCGTTGTTTAATGTTTATAATGTTAATCAATACCTGCCTATTTATTTGATTACAAAGATGTGGAGGTTTGGTTATTCAATAAATGAAGGAATAGGTGTTGCTTAAAGGAGAGAATGGATGAGGACTGGCGAATGGAGATGGGAAGAGAATTCCAGAGGGAGGTTGCACGTATGACGAAGGATTTGCTAAAGAAGGAGGTTCTATAGGAGGGCATATATAAATCATTCGGATGGGATCTGATGTTTAATGAGTGAATGGATGAACGAAGAGTGAGGAGATCTAGAATATAGGTAGGTTTTTTGATGTTAAGAACTTGGAATAGGAGAACACCAAGGAGGTATTGCCTTCGGGAGGTTGGATAGAGCCAATACATCTCGGAAAACCAGCGGGTGACTTGAGAGCACCTAGGGAACCCAAAGGTAAATCTTACAAAGCAATTCATGAGTCTCTTCCGTCTCAACTCTAGTCCTGCAGATAGCCTTCCGTACACCTAGGATCTGTAGTCGAAGTGGGGAAAGACGAGAGAGGATTCTAGGAGCTGACGAGTGTTCTGAGGAATGGAATTACGGAATTTTAGGAATTGTTTGAGTACAGTTATGGATTTGCGTGTGATTTGGGAAATATGGTTATTACAGGAGAGGTGTTGATAAAAGGTGACACCAAGGTTTTTTATTGTAGCATAGAAGTGAATCGGTTGGTTGTTAAGGAATAGTAGAGGACAGTAAGGGAGGGTATGAAGGAGGCGCTTGGAACCAATAAGAATGGTCTTCGTTTTTTTGGCATTCAGCTTCAAACCATTGTTAGACGCCCATGCGTTAATGCTGTCAATATCTTCTTGTATCTTTTGGGTGGCCTCAAGCATTTCGGAGGGATGGAAGGACAGATAGATTTGGCGATCGTCTGCGTATAGGTGGAACTGTGCGTGGTGAATGGAATCAGGAAGATCATTGATATAAATGGATTAATATGTAGTAAATAAAATAATTTGTACCCAAGTTAAGTCTGGAAACTCTCTTTTATTATTTCTTTAAATGTTATACGATTCGGCCAACCTAGCTATCCTCAATTAAGATCTTAATTATAAATTTACACCTCACATCTAAAAATTTAAAAACTTTTTGTCACTTTTTCATCGATTTTAAAACTTTTAATTACAGATTAACTTAACACTTTCATTGCATAATAATTTTTTTGAATACAATATTATGAAATACTTTAGTATCACAGAATATTTTTTAAGAAAAAAATATTGTAATATATAAGATATAATAGTGTTAAGTTAGTCTGTAATTAAAAGTTTTAAATTTTTTTAGGGGGATTTAACTGAAATGATCTGGGCAGAATGGCCTGCTTACATTGTTAGATGTTAGGTGTAAGTTTATATTTAAGAATGTCCTTGAGAATTGCTAGGTAGGCCGAAACGTTAGATACTTAAAGAAATAATAAAGTGTTTTGAGACTTAACTGGGATACAAGTGCTTTTATTTATACAATAAAACCAGTCTCAAAAAAGTGAAAAGATTATATATAATCAATCTATAGTATTATTACATTGCTTTGCGTTATATCCTTATACTATTCATTTTCCTTACTACTCATTATTTTTAATCTATATTCTACATTCGGATAAAAAATGAACTGAAAGAAAAAAAAGTGTTTGAAAGAAATTAAAATACAAATCTTGACTTTTTACTGAATATTTGTATAGCAATATGTTTATTGCTTTTTATTTCTCTTATGCTTATACCTATGGATCGTCATTTTCTGATTCAGTTATTGAAGGGTTTTATGAGATTGGGCCAGATTGAAAGAATTTATATATGCATCCTTTATATGGAGTCATCTTGTGTCAATATGACTCACATACAAAATAACATTAATATTATGATAGACACCATAACTTCACAGTTATTTAGTGAGGAATCTATTTTTTTCTTCTCTAAATAATGAGTAAATATTACCATTTAAAATAATTATTATATTTCTTCAGGAAATACTCATAACATTTGTTTTTCTCCTTACTATTTATGAACCAAGATTTAGGTACAGGTAAAAAAATAATCAAAAACAGATTTGAAATAAAATCCGAATTGTTATTGATAAAAGTTACAGCAAGCAGTGTTTTAATTTTCCTATGTCAATAGATTTTTATTGGTACCTTCATTTTTCGAATATTAAAGGATTTTTTTCAAAGAGTTAGGGCTAGATTAAAAGAAATAAAGGGTCAATTTGTATTGTTGTACGGTGTCTATATTTAATTCTGAATGCATCTTAGTTATTCATGTGTGACATGAATTGTTGTTTACAATTATTAATCATTTGTTTTATAATAATTGTAGTTTTATTAAGTAAGTTAACTTTGAGAAACTCCATAAGAGATAGGCTTATATTTTAATAGATCTTAGTTCTGATTTATAGAGTATAAATTTATTTGTTTCCCCAACGGTGTTAAATAATGACTTTATTTGAAAGTTACCATAGTAATTTTTATTTCTATCTTTCGGACCAATGTGTTATATGTTTATATGTTCGATGAAGATAGCATTGTAAACTATAAAAATAAATGTAATATACTGTAATTTAATTTTGTTTAACTAAATTTAACTTTGGTTAGGTTTTATTTTATCCTCTTCGTATCCATGGTTAGAAAAAAAATTGACTAATTTTTTATTCATACTAATATTTTTATTTATACTAATATTTATTCATTAATTGAAGTGATGCATTTCTCACACTGTCACATTGATTGTAGCGTGTATCTTGAATGCCTCACATTAAATAATGTGATAAATAAAATATTTATTGGGCTGATTTAAACATTTCAGAATATACTTTTAGTCAACTTTATTAATTTTATTTATTTCAGGGATACTATAATCCTAAAAATAACACTAGTGGATCACAATTAGTATCGGGTAATATAATTAATATCAATTATATTATCTATATATATTTAATATGCTCTATTTTGAATTATACTTAGAATTTTAAATGGATGATACATGCTGAAGAATATTATGAGCAATAAATTGGTTTGTAGAGGGTCTAACGTATTCATTTATATTTTGCAAATAAAAACAAAAATTTGTATGTAAGTTATATATGTATATTATATATGTTATATATATTATATAAGTTATATATATTATAACTTATATATATTATATAAGTTATATATGTATAAAAGTTTCCTCTACTGCGGATTCTTCGTTCTCTATCCCGTAGTGTCATGATACTCCCTTCTCCTTAGAGGATTTGGACCATTGCTGGGTCCATGATAATATACTTTAATCCAATCGGATTCCGCCCTTTCAATCCGGAATTCTTCCTCTTGGGTTCTAGTATCCATCAAACCTGCGCAGTCCTTGAACGAGCGCTCCTTCGGTAAGGCCTCTTTCTTTCTTACCTCTCTCGCCAATTGAACCTTAAGTATTGACGATTAGAACATCATCCGCGTTTGTACTTTGTCCGTGGTCAAAGTTTATCTCTTTTTCCATTGAACCGATACACAAGTTCCTCGGCATATTGCCTGCTAGATTGCCTCTGTCTCTTCATCTCACGAAACATCAAGATGTCTTCTTACGGGGCCCCTATCCTCAAATCCTTTTCAACCTCTTTTTCACTGTATTCCAGAGTGTATCAGTGTGTGCCTCCGGCATGGTAATAGCCGGAAGTGGTGGGGTGACCTTAGCTATTTCTGGTGGAACTAGTAGTGTTGGGTTATACTGGAATCAGAATAAAACGGAAAATTAATATTACATCTCAAAAATAAAAATTCTCACTGATCATAATGATTTTTGTGTCCGAAGGAATGCCCAAAATTATTCGAGGTATCCATCTTTCCCAGTTCACTATGTACTCTTTCAAATTCAATTTGTCACACGGAAAACCTAAGAGGGAGTGAGCTTAAATTTACTGTATGTCTTGGTGATGTTGAAAGAGAAATAACACAGTATGTACATAAAAAGAGATATGCTCCAAACTCATGTATCTAATTCTATATCTGTTAAAGAAAGTATTTATAAAAGTAGATAATTGGTGCAAAGGTTGAGTGCTGTGCAAATTTGTTTTGCTTTTGTACGTGGTTATATTATCTTTGCTATGCCAAAAAAGGCATGGATGAATTAATATGTTTCGCAACAAAATAAAAATATGAAATGATTAATTGACATATATCAAATTTATAAATTAGTTACAACCTTTAATACTCACAGACATGTTCGTGTTGGATCATTTTAATGTATTAAGTAAATATTTTATTATTAATACTGTTGTTCAACATATTTTCGTTTGTTGCATAATTATTTTTTAAATAACCTCTCTCACACAGTTCTGTACCATCATTCAAAACTTTATTTATTGATAGATATTACAATCTGCTACAACGTTGTCAGGCAATAACAGTGATAACTTAACACATTTACACTAAAGTAAAGAAAAAAATAATAAAATAAGAATATAAATAAATAAATTCATGAAAAAAATAAAGTCTCTCATTAAATATATAGAAACAGAAAGGTAAATAAAATAAACATAATTAAACTATTTACATGAAAAAAATAATAAAAATAAATAAAATAAAAAATAATCACAAGTCACATTAGTACTCTTATTTACACTATCGACCTGAGGATCCCCGAGCCAACTCTATTCCCCACTTGTGAGGGGAAAGGAGGGTTATTTGAGATCCCGGCGCATCCCTCTCACCGCGTCACTGCTGATGAGCCAAATGAGCCAATGGAGGCTGAGCAAATGCACTAAAGCTAAATTATATTTAACTTTGGAGAAAAATGAAGATAATTAAAAGAGAGGATCAAAAATGTTTGTATTTTATTTTAATAAACTACTCGCAAGTAAGAAAATATTATATGATTTGTCAATGAACTAATAAAATGTATTATTTTAGTGTTATAAAAAAATTAGTCGATTCCCTGATTATGTGCTTTCTACCAAATAGTCAAGGCGTATTTCAATATAATTGAGTTTACTCTGAAGTCAACCGTAATTACACTAGATGATTAAAAGAAACAATTGACCAATTAAATACTAATGATCACTTTGATTATTATTAACGCGCTGAAATCTTGAGATCATTAAGAAGAATTATTTTGATTGGCTTAGCGTGCTTTTAAGAATTCGCACCCGGCTTTTGATAACCGCCACTCACCGTCCATTATTCCGTAATAACCTTTTATAGCGGATTTAATATACTATTAAATGAAAAAAAACAACAAAAAAAACCGAAGTGCATTGTTATCGCAGACTCTGAGACGGTGTTTTAAATATCGATCGTTCCATTTTCTTAAATTCATAACACAAATAATCATTACAGAACAAACCAAATGTATTTATTGTTGGAAGGCAGTCTAGGTGGCGGTCAGTTAAGGTACAAAATAATTAAAAATAAATTTATTGGTAACCAATATTTCGTCCCACTATGCAGAACTTCATCTAGAATATACGGGAACTAGGTATAACTATTGTAATAATGAAAAAAAAATTAGATTATTTATTGAAAGAGTGTAAAAGCTTATAAAAAAAAAGAATCGTAATAAGCTAAAAAATATATATAAAATAGAAAACTAATTAATATCAGGTACAGTCAGTAGTGAGTGATAGAATAGCTAATGTGGAAAATAATATTAATGAATAGTGAAATAATACTGAATAGAGTTAGTTACAAATATGATAATACAAAGAAACGTTGGTGACATAAATACGATGTAAGCAAGGTACAATAACAGATAAGAGGGGTGGACGGATAATCAAAGGAATGAAAAGAGATAATAGAAATGCTTACCTTAGTTGAAGTTGTTTCAGAATGAACTATGATAGGTGTGAGTAGAAGCTATGGTGAGGATTTGTCGGTTTGTATCCGAAAAATTAAACGTATTGATTGATTTTGATTTTATTTGTGAAAGACAAAATCTTGTACAAATTCATAACACATTATACAATTATAGAACCAAACCCGAGTCTTATGCTCCATTACAGAAACAATAAACAAAAGATAAAACAAGTTCTCTATAACAAAAAAATAAACAACAAATAAAACAAGCTGAATAATACAAACCTACTAACATTATATTCATTACTGCATTATATTTAATTTAAAGTAATGAGAAACTACTTTATTCTTTTAAATAAACGAAAGCTTAATATAAGTAAAGATATTAATTAGCTTCGAAAACTATTTACATGTCACTTACCAAATTAAACTTATTCCATTTTCTTAGAATATAAATATGTAGTCTGTTCAATTTGGCTTCGCTATTAATGTTCATTATATTTTCAATAGAAAACTACTAGAATATTTTCTATTGTCATACCGTTGAATATCCAATAACGATTTTTAAAGAAATATGAGGATATGACTGAGTTATGGATTAAGGTTAGCAGTCCTCCACTAGCACGGCCAGTTTATAGTAATGTAATATATATTTTATTTTATACCAGATTGGCCTGGTGGGCCTTACATGGTTGATATAACTGTTATATTATATATATATATATATA
>NW_027105704.1:1287664-1301976 GCF_000696795.3 Halyomorpha halys
TAATAATAAATAGTAAAATAAAGGTAGTGTGACTATGATGAATTAATTTTATATTTATTAAAATTTATAAAAGAATGTCCTTCAGCAGCCTGGGCTTCGGGTTGAGGTTGGGTTTCCCAGGTTGTAGGTCACTGCTCCTTAAACTGTCGGCAACTAGGAGTGGAACTTCATGAACCATTTTTTGATGTAATCCTCTATTGACTCCATATGTAATTCGGAATGCAATTAATCAGCACGGCCAGTTTGATTTAGTTTTATTCCATTAGTATTGTACGGGATGTAATCGTATAACCATGGTGGGAGTACGAAATTATCTTTTGCTAGCCACGTCTCTACAAAATATAACACTCAGTTCCTTCTAATAACTTCGCATTCATTACCGGTAAATTAAATAAAAATTTTAAATCCATTTATATTGCAAAAGATCAGTCTGAATTCAATTATTTGAGAAATATTAACCTTATTGGAAGTCTTGATCTGGTTTTGAGACCGAATGACACTATGAGAGTGACCGATAAGTTGTCAAGTAGATATCTGATCATTCGAAACAGTTTAAAGACTCCTAAAACGAAATATGAATTGAGCCAGTCTTTCTTCAGTTTTCATTTTTTTATTAACCTGCTCTTTATCGGATAATTTTGGTTATTTACCCTCTTGTGCGTTTGAACTAAGTTTTAAAGTTTCTGATTCCTATTATTTTAAGAAATATTTCCTTCTTCTTTTATTCGATAATATGAGCCTCTTATTTTAAAAAAGCCTTTCCTGTAGGAAACATTTTCATCAATATTGCGTAAATTTTGAAGATATAAATATATTTTTCTCCCTTATTCCCTTTCTTCTAATGTTTTATCGTGGTTAATGGAAATGTGTTTACATTTTAGTATTTCTTTCTGCCTAAATATTTCCTGTTTGAAATTATAATGATTTAGCGACACTCATATTGGTCAGTTTTTTAATCGAAAACAATTATTTATGGCGTAATCAGGAAGACTTATATTTGCCTGGTTTAAAACCTCTTTTACTTTTCCCAATGTATTTTAATTGTCTGTGTGGGGTACATTATAAAGAACAAAATTATTTTTCCTGAGCTGCCGTTTAAAGAAGTTTACTTCTTCTTGAAGCTTATCGGTTTTTTCTTCAAGGGCTGTATTAGTGTTTTTAATTGAATTTAGTTCTTGTTTGAGCTCTGCATTTATTTTATTATTATTTCAATCTTTTCGTTTATATCCTCGATAGCATTCATTATATCTTCGTTAGTAATGCCCATCGTGTTTATTAGATAATTTTTATTTTACAAATTACACATTATATCCTTCTATAAGCACTCGAGCACTGAATAGACATATTATGTTTGTCAACAAATAAGATAGTGATGGTAAGTAGAAGGGAGCCGTAGAGGTGCATGCGCACGAGATCTAAAGATAACAGATACCTTGATGCTTACCTCGAGATGTTCTCTTTATTAGTTAAAGCTTTCTTAAACAGTACTAAGTCTAACACTAAAACTAACGAGAAATTGCAGAGAGCACTAATGAGTTGTTACTCCGACCGATACCGGCACTAGACTCCTTCCGAAAAAAAAAATTATCCGAAAAATTAAACCTATAGAATTATAATAATGTAATTTAATGGTTAGAACAGGAATAGGAGGGGATGAAACCAACTGTTAAAGGTAAATAAAAGTTAAAGGAATACATATACAAAGAACATTAAAAATATACAGCCTAAAAGAGTAAGATAATTACATAATATTAAAAACTATGAACCGTGAGAAACATTAATACAATTAATTAAGAAATAATAAAACTAATGTAATTGGGCTGTGTTAGTGATAGTCATGATAGTAAACGTTGGTTAACAATAAATACAATTTTTTTTTTACTATTTTGGGCCTTTCTTGATTGCCGCTATCTTCCTACAATCTATTACGTGCAGTCAATTATAAAACTTCTAATCCAAATATATTTATAATTGACTTTCTTTCAAATAATTACCCCATATACCGATCACTCTGCAGTTTTAACCTACTCAAACCTGAAGTGTATTTAGCATATATGTTAAATTTAAAAAAAATAAGGTGCATGCAAGAAAATAGACAATATATCTTAAAGCCACCATGTCCGTATCTTGCGACTTAAAAACATTGAAGATATATTGAACATTAATAGTGAAGCCAAATTGGAAAGACTATATAATTACATTGTAACAATATGTAATATCTTTTATTTTGTATGTGACATAAATTCTATTGTATAAATAGTTTTCTAAGCTAATTAATATCTTCATTTATATCATGCTTTCGTTTATTTAAAATAATTCTCATTATTTTAAGTTAAGTATAATGGAGCAATGAATATTATGTTAATAGTTTTGTATTATCCAATCTGTTTTTTTTTGTTTATTGTTTTGTTATAAAGAACTTGTTTTATCTTTTGTTTATTGTTTTTGTAATGGAGCACTAGATAGGTTTTATTATAATTGTGTTATGTGTTTCACAAATAAAATCATTTCTATCTATCTATCTCTTTCAAATAATTGATTTTTATATTTAGCTAGCCAGACTTTGTCTATAGCAATTATAATTTGTAAAATATTCCATCCATATTTATTATCTTTTCATTAACTAATGTTTAATTATTCAAAATATTTACAAGAAAATAGTTATCCTAAAAAACTACGCAATAGTAGATTACTTATTTCAATTTTTATTATGTGTTTTCTTTAATAAGTTTCATTAGGTTAAGAAACTATCTATAAATTAATCATCAACTTATTTCAATAAGTTTTATCAACACCAAGCCTGATTGATTATCTTATTCGTATTTCTCTTCTCCTATTGTAATATAAATATATTTTCTTTAAAAACATATTGCAAACATAAATAAGAAAAATAAATATCCAGAAATGGCCTGAGATTCAAAAACTAGGAGTTTTAATTCCTTATATGGAGTACACACAACAGTTACAATACCAATGGCCTGAAGGGGAGGTGATGTACTGCATTTCATTTGTAGTAAGAATGTGTTATCGATCAGGCATTATCGTGGAATGTCCCATCGAATGAATTGAACTCTATTAGATTTAGAAGATTGATAAGTAAATAGGTTGAATATGTAATTTCTATGCATTGAGTCGTCGGGGAAGCACTATTACGGGAACTTTAAATACCGTTCAATATAAAACTACCTCTTATAATTACACATTATTATCCGAAAGTCGAAACGTTAGAGAAACATAAGATAGTTGATAGAAAGATCAATAGAAGTTTGTATTTTAAATTTAAAAATTAATTTTCTTGTTTCATTTAAATTTTACTGTCGTAATAATTAAAATTTGCGACAAGTTTTACTCGAATTTATTTAGATGATATTCCTCAAAGTAATTTTTGGACTTTTCCTGCCATGAATTTAAATAAGTATTATATAGTACTGTATTCTCGATTATTTTTTAAATCATCCCAATTGCTTTATCTTTTGATTAATTGTTATAATATCTCTAAATCAATTCTAAACACTGCTCTGTACTGCCTTGAGATTTAATCGGGATGCCAGGATAATCGCTGACGGCAATTATCCAAAAATAAGTTAATTAATTAATTATATATTGAATCTTAAAGAACTTTTATTATGATTGGATTCTTTTCCAAAGGTTATTTGTGTGTTTACCAGTTTACCAATTAAATACCTTTATATTTATAAATTGTTGTTACCATTAATTATATAGTATAATAAAGGTGGTATATTGGGTCATATAATAGTGTATTAACTACATAAAGAGATTAATCTTCCTGCTCTCTCAAGCCTGGTCCTGTCTCGTCTAAACTTTCCTGTTGACTGTTCCTTTTCCTGATCTCGTTGCCCTAATCCTTTTCTCCCTCTTCCCTTTTGGGGCCTCACCTTATTTTTGAATCTCATTTTTCATTGGCCATCGGTGACCGAACGCTCCCGAGGTAGGCATCACCCTCCTCAGGCCCGAGAGTGGGTGAGAAAGTTTGACATGTCAAGGAAGGGCCTGCACTTGCTTAATTTGATTCCGGTCCCTCGTCAAACCTATCATTTTTGTTACAACACTTAAAGGTTGGCCAATCTAATTTTCTCAGGGGACTCTGGTAATGTGGCAAACAACACAGATGTTTTCATATCCGGGGACGCCCTAAAAGGTTCGTAGAAGGATACCCTGACCAGGTATAGGGGCAGATGACGAAACACCTTAATCATACCCAGGATTGTCAAAAGGTCAATACATATCAACACACCAAATGTATCCTGCTCATATATGATTTTCATTTTCCATTATTACTTCAGATCATAGATAGTTGACTTATATATAAAATAAACTATACTAAAATATGCTTTTTCAGGTAATATTTGAATTTTTTAATTCTTAGTCTACGATCTGAAATATTTATTTTAATTTTTTTAGAGAATGAAATTGTTATTTCTTTTATGAATAGGATTGTCGAATAGACCGAATTCAAGTCATTTGTCATTAATGAAACTATATAAAGTATCTGACTACTTAGGAGTAGGTACGCCTCATATGTATGCTTTAACATCAATCACTGCCACGTTATAATAGGTGTGCACAGAAGAGGATGCATCATATACATCTAATACACAGGCCAATAATTTATGTTTAAATAAATGAATAAAAGCATTTTATTTGTTGTTACCCATAAATCAATAGATAAAAGCAAGGTTTAAAGGTCCACTTTAAAAAAAATTTGCTTAGAACTAAATTTGTAAAACTTTTTTTGTAGCCTGAGGTTTATTTTAAAACTTTTTCCAAAGGAGTGAAGAATATCGTGATCCTTCTCATGAGATAAATTATATATATTTTTAATTATCACCGTTCTAAACATCTCTACTCCATTGTTGACGTCATTTTCAATAGTTTAATTACGCAACATTACAAGAGATTCCATTAATGTTTCTTACTCCGATTTCATTTTTTTTTCAAGCTTCTGTAAACCCCAGTTTCAATTAAACTTGATTTATGCAATTAGAGAAATGCCAAAGGCCTGACAAATAATAAACGTAAACAAGCATTGTTAATGACGTAATTTGCTGTTACAGAAAATACTGGTTTTCCTGACAATTTCATTGTTTATTTTCAACGGGAATTATTTTTTTATTACATCATCCAGACATTAAATAATTAAGAAGTCTCTAATGACCAACGTGGGTAAATTTTTTTTATCATAAAGTTAATTGAAAATAATGTTGTACCTATATAGCGTTGGTCAATTACTGTTTATTTAGTGTAGGAAACAAATCTGGCGAGAATAGGTTGGTAATTTATAGGATACCATGTAATTCTTGAACTGATATGATTTCGTATAGATATTGTAGCCCCAATGAACAGTTATTATGTTCATGGTAAAAATTTCCTGAAACAACACAAGTAAGTTTGTTGCAAATTTATGGCATTTGAATTAGTGTATATTAATACCTGATTATATGTTTATTTGACGAAAACACATTTAATGGGGCTTTAAAGATTTTTATTCGTTTTGAAGGGAGACCGTTTGTACTCGGTTCGGCGGAACATATACTAAAATTGGAACGATAAAGAGAGCAGATAAAGATTTAATGTAGCAAGTTGACAAAACTGTCTGCTTATTCTACTAGAAATCGCGTACATTTCAGCTGTCGACGAAAACGCTTTTTCTTTATTCTGAAAAATATCAAACTCCAGGTAAATCGAATGAATTAGATTCGGTATTGTTTTTTCTGACTAACTAAATAAAATGAATAACCAATGTTCATTAATGTTGCGCTGTTAGTTAACGTATTATAATTGTTTCTCCCCCTAAAGATTGACGAAAGATCTCTTATTAAGCTTTAAAATTAACTTGTTACAGACTAACTTGTTACCATTCGCTTTAGAAGATTAATAAAAAAATGTTTTTCATGGTCGAAAAATCTCAATTGTAACAATCAACTGATTCAAAATTTCAAAACAATATGGAACTTAGCTAGTAACTAATGGTTTTTACTGTTTTTCAAATTCCCTCTAGCTCTGGGTATATAGTATTTAATGTCATTAGTCAATTTCAATTTTATATCAATTTACCTTTTCATTAGATAAAGTACGTTACAATGCAGTGCTGTGAATTAAAGATGTCCGAAGACAAAAAACTTCTTTACGCTGTTTAAAACTTCCACCCTCCTTTCCCCAAAGTTTCCAGCCTGTTCGAAACTAAGTAGCTAAAAGGGGGCATCCTTCCTGCAGGGAGTGAGAAGGGTTATTCAGACCTGAGCAAACACGCAATCCAGTTTTTAATTTCAACAGTCTGAAAATATCCATGTCTGTCCCAGGTTTCCTACTTTATTTTGATCTGATTTCCCCCCATATGTAGTTCATTGATTAATGAAGTTAAATTTTTATTCAAGTTTCAGTGTGGATCGTTGTGATAAATAGATTAGATTTACATCTGCCAAATTCATAATGGATAGAAATCTGAAGATAGATGAACTGAAATTAAAAATCGTTTATTATTTTAAAGAAATTACAAAGGCAATTAATATCATTTTAATTTTACAATTACATATATTGGCCAAAAACCAGTGTGGCCACACTTAATTATAACTTATATTAAAATTGTATATAAATAATTTTAAATACAGAGACAAAAAAAAACTGACTACATACATAAAAACAAAGCAAAAAGGTAGTTACATAATATCTGTTCTGTTATAATATTGGATTAGATTGTTGAAGTAAAAGGTTTTAAATTAGAAAAATGACGCATGTTAGAGGGAATGGAGTTCTAGTGATATGTAACTCGGGTAAATAATAATTGATCAAATGCAGCAGTTTGGTGAGTTGGTGGGTAGATGTCAGATATACGGGACTTAGTAGTACGGGATTAGACTGAGAATTTGAGTTACAGGTTTTCAAGGATATAGGAGGGGCGTTGAGTACTAATTACTTGAAATAGAGGAAGCTGGGAGTTCAGGTTTTTCTTTTTTCTTTTTTATGATTGTAACAGTAATTAATACCGAAATATCAATTTAGTTTTCCTAATTGCTCTATTTAACATGGGATATATTTAATGACCTTTAAAATTGCCAGGAAAACATTGTAAGGACAAGAAATAATCTCATTAAAGAATTAAAAAGAAAACATGGGATTTGACAAGGCAGCAGTCTAAGCCCTCTGCTGATTATTATGGTACTGGGCATGGTACTTAAAAGAACCAAGGGAAAGCTTAAAGGCTCCCGTCTGGGATACTGAAATTTAAGATAAATTGTGGATGAGCCCCTTTGCAGATGATTTAGTAGGTGAATTGCTCTTTGTAGATATAAAATGTAATGCGGGGAAGTCAAAGGTAATGCGAATAAATAAAAAAGAAACGAATAGAGAACTGGGAGCATTCAGGATTTTAAATTTTAAAACTGGTGATGTCTAGAAGGACTCAGAAAGTCAAGATGACCTTGAGCCGTACCAGACGGAACAGTGGATTAGGAACGCTGAAATAAGGTCAAGTCTTGGTGTGAACTCAATATAAACTGAGAGGAATCCCGACTGAGGCGATTTAGGCATCTCCTTAGAATAACAAATCATCGTCTTGCCAGAGAGGTTTACTAGGCCGAGCTAAAGGGTACGCGAACTAAATTACAAGAGAGCGTTAATGAAGCCTTCCGTAAGAGGAATCTAATTTGGAATAAGTAAAGAGTCAGGGATTGATGGAGGTGGTTGTATTAGCAGGAACCTCACACCTTCATGCTATAATGAGGAATATATTATGATTATGATTATGAAGTTGGTAAGCCTAAACTTGCTACTTTTAGTAATTTACAGTATTTTTACTTGTTTAATGCTTCTTCAAATATTATAGTGATACCATCATTATAGTACGTAAGGTCCAGAATTTCCAACGGAATAGTGTATTTTTGTTTACAGATTCTGATAGTATCAGTTCGTTTAAAACGAACTTACATTGGGTTGTACTCTTCATTTAATTTTTTAAATATTTTTTATTTTAAAATATGCTGGTATTGAGAGCTATTATTGAGTATGATGCGTTTAACAAAAATAGATGAAAAAATTACTATTATATCTTTACATAGATTAAACACTAAACACTTTTTCAATAGGTGTATTCTCCAACATTAGGGAGGATTTGAGTTTGTTTGAATTGATTGTGATATCACAAATAATTAGAATAGTTCCTGACATAAAATTACTGTCTTCACTGCACTGAGATAAATTATAGGTAATTTAATGCTTTGCATTAGGATTTTAAGATGA
The DNA here is from genome assembly GCF_000696795.3 of Halyomorpha halys. Taxonomy (NCBI): domain Eukaryota; kingdom Metazoa; phylum Arthropoda; class Insecta; order Hemiptera; family Pentatomidae; genus Halyomorpha; species Halyomorpha halys. Next base: position 1,295,921 of record NW_027105704.1, read on the forward strand.
GTTAACTGCTATCGTGAAAATATAAAAGAACAAAAAAAAAAAAAAAACAACAATGGTTATAGATATAAAATATATGGCCCATTCCTCGCGGAAGGGTTAATGCAACCTTGGGCGTAAGAAGATTCAGATCGAGATTTTAAGAGAAAAAAAAGAATGAAAGATAATGGGGAAATAAAGTGGTCTTAGGTAAGCTCTTTTAGGAAATGGTGATGGTATTATATTTCAGTTACTTACTCTGAAATGGAGTGAAGGTCATAAATAATGGCATCTCAGGTTCAGCATTTATTATTATTCTATTACTGTCATAAAATACCATACTATCAAAATGTATTGAAGTAGTTTAATTTGCTTTTGACCTTTAAGGGATCTGAATTATTTCATGGTATACAATTTGTATTCCAGATAATGAGATTCAAACTAATGAAACTACAACGTTTCAAGAGAGTTATTATTCATTAAATAAATCAAATTGTATCCTTTAATGGATACATTAAATTATTGGAAAATTAAAAGTTTTAAAAATTAATATATTTTTAAAAAGAATAGGGTGTGTTTGGCTTATAATTAATGACCTGGGCAGAATAGCCTGAAAAACAATTTTAAATTTTGATGTGAGGAGAGAATTTTTATTTAAACATTGTCCTTGAGGATGGCCTAGTTGGCCGGACTATTGATATAATAAAAAGTGTTAAGACTAAACCGGGATACAATTTGATTTATTTAATGAATAAATACCAGTCTCAAGAAATTGAAAAAAAGTATATTTAAAGAGAGTTATTATATTTTGTACTTTTATTTTGTTTGTTTTTTTATTTGTTAGTTAGCACATCTAATGAGGTCCGACTAGATGACAACATCTATCGGCGAGGCCAAAACAACATGCGAAAATGATAAATGTAAAATGTGATAATTACTCTCTTAATTATTTGAGCAGTGTGAAGGCTGCAACGGTTTATATGCTAAAGTTTTACAATTTTGAAATTATTTATAAATTTAAAAGCTATGATTTAATTTACATAATATGACTAAACACAATACTAAAGTTAAAATAAAAAAAGTAAGAAAATGAATGAAATAACTTATATAAAGAACAATAATGATATAACGTATTCAGTATATAACGCAATATACAGTATAAAGAATACAATAAATCAGAAGTTTATTATAACGAAAGAGCATTTGAATATACTACACAAATAAATTATATAAGAGTATAATAAAAATATTCATAAAAGTAAGAAACCACCCAATTTTTTTTTTTGCATATAATTGAAAAACCTCCTTTTATTAGAATATCTTCTTATATCTATTTTAAATTAAATTAAATAGGAGTAACTTAGTTTCAGTTTTGATTGTAATGATTTTTTTTATTCGGACGGTTCATTTTTTTGCTTGTGCGAATGAAAATTACGAATGTGAAGATATTAATAATTCAGAAATAAAAATAATGAATGAGCCCACAACTTATAAAGATTTGAATGTGAAAAAAGATATTATTAAAATACAATATTTAGGTGGGAGAATAAACAATAATCAGTGTTTTTATATATTTTATATGCTACAATAATATATAAGTAAAAAAATCAATATTGCTGACATAAATTATATTTAAATATGATCAAACATCTGTATAATGATAATATGAAAAATATGGAATGAATTAAAAGGATTTGGTACCGTAATATTGAAAAAAAAAAAAAAAACTGCTGAACAAAAAGTATGATTGATGCTGCTGGTTTCATTGGGTAAACAAACTAGAAGCGTAGATATTTTTAGTCACTTACGATTTATCTTTTTTTAAGTGAAATCAATTTTGTTTTCACAATCGAGCTTTGTTTTTACAACTGTAACGGTTGTTTGTCTTCACTTTTTAATTGGGTTGCCTAATTTTAATTGCCCTGTTAATGATTGAAATTCGAAGCTATCAGATTATTTTCTCATTTGTTATTATTATTTTTATTTATAATTTTGAACGTAGCTTTTTAAAGATTTATGTATACTTCAAATATACTTATCAAGTCCTTATATAGGCTTTAATAATTAATGACTTCAGGGCTCGGGTTGAGGAGAGAGACACAAATTCCATAAGAAAAATAATTCACGAATATAAATAAACGGAAATGAAAAAAAAGTTTCAGGATATTAATGGGAAACACACACGTAAGAAACATGGACCTGTGTTTATTTAATAGTTTACTTCTTTCTCGATTAAGTTCTACTTGTATCAATATAAATTGAACTATTATTTAAATAAATACGTACGTTCTCTCTATGATTGACTATAGTCTTCACTGCATTTATCTATAGCAGGTATGCTGTATAAAGCTGAAGGGTCCGTTGTTTGAACGCACTTATTTCAGGAATTTAAATTCTGTTTTAAAAAAATTGACCACTTATCTTGAAAAGCTTTATAGAATTGTGCTTTAAAACCTGTAAAAATGAAGAAGTAGTCGTTAATGGTAATCAGTTTAGTTTGTTGTTGGTGATTTAGAAGAATACCTTACCTATTGTCAATTCAAATAAAGCGCAAAAATTCCATTCCAGATTTATTCCATAGTTATAACCTAGCTCAGCTACTATAAAAATCTATACGTTTTATGATATAAATGTTCTTTTTGAACTACGAAATGATTTAAATACAATTTTAATTTCAAATTTAGATGTCTTAAACCTTGTCTATCACGCCATCATCCGGAACAGTGAAGAAAGTAGAAAAAAAATAAACATAAATAAAAGATATCATATTCTGAAATTGAATATGTGTAATTTAAACTTGATTATTTCATTTACTTCATATTTTGTTCTATATAGAAAAACTGAGCGATGTTTAGGGTTAATTAATACAAAGGAAGAACGTAAATATATATATGTAAAAAATCTTTTCAGGCGAAAACACAAAATCAAGAACCATATCTGACACGTATATTATAAAGTTTGGATCTTTTTGGTTATTTTCTTTACAAGATAAGGAAATATCATTTTTTGATAATTTCTTAGTACACGCCATTGATTATTTTAAAATTATAACTATGAAATTACAAACGAAAATATTTCTTTTTTTTTCCAAAATGACAGAAAAAGTTTTTTAAGTTCTGGTGCACCTTTTATTTTCCCCTCCCTCTCGAATCGGTAATAACAAAAACAGAAATAGCTTAAAGTACTGAAAAAATAATTAAGTGGATATCAACAAGAACAGAATAGATTTTTTCTAAAAGTCATTTTTATAGGATCTCAAAACGTTTAAATTAATTATCAAACTCTCGTTAGTGTATATCACTGTTTGATAAACTATATCAAGGTCCCCAGGGACACCTCTGTCACCCGATTTTATGAAGAGTTGAAATGCCTTCGATCGTAAACATTTTCTTACTTCCTCCCTCTAACAAGTTATCCAATCCCGCCGTCCGTCGTACATCTCTGATATCCTTTTCAATTTAAATTCTCAGTGCATTCTCGCAATACCCACTCATGACCTTCAGACTTATTAACTGCCCATCGAACTGCAGCCTATGGTAGATCTTTCCTCATCCGTTCCTCTTCCCTATGGAATTCTATTCACTCCTTTATTCGTAATTCTAACACCCTTCCAATCTTCAAATCCCGTATCTTAGACTACCTTCTGTCCACCCAATTTCGGAAGAATAACAATAGAGAGTTTCAAATAAGTTTTATGTATTTTCTGTTTTAGTTTATACTTGTAAATATATATATGACCGAAATTGTTTATTTTCATTTATTATTTTTACATTAATTATATTTGGTTTTTCATCATTTTTATTTATTATCAGAAGTGTTAGTCTTCTTATGTTTTATGATATGACATGTGGTTTTATTTTATTTGTTCTATTCTTATTTATTTTTTATGACGTTTTATAATTTCATTTTGTATTTTACTCTAAGACTATAAAGCTTGATTTTAACGCCTGGATATTATTCTAAGGTATCAATCCCAGCATAAATAAAGAATATTATTATTGTTATTATATGAGGGGTAGCGAGATTAAGGTCATCAAATAATTATGTGACCTACAAAGAAAATGAAAATAAGAATGTATAGTAATTATTAGGCAAGATTATCACAAATGTAATTTAAAATGAAGATGTCCGACATTTCATAAGGGACGCTGAACAAATCAGAGAAACATGAGCATAAATCGATATCATCACATCCTGAAAATTAATAATTTACTACCGATTATGTGTGATTTTTACTCAATCATTACACTTCATATATTGTTGTTTATATGTTTTTTTTCCTACGCCACAGGAAGTGGGCCCCATTTTCCCTCTCGCAGCCCAATATAATTTGACTCTTCCTCTTAGTTGGTCCGCATCTCGCTCAACATCCTCCAGACCAACACACGCCAAAAGATAGTTCCCATCCATGTCCCCCATGTTGCATAGAGGACATTTCGGGGAATCTACGATGCCAATTCGATGTAGGTGTTTTTGGAGCAGATCATGACCTGTTTCTAGCCGAAAACGCCACTCTCTCAGCTCTGCTAAGATTGCCGGGGATTCGTTTATCGTTTTCCAATAGGCTCTCCCATGTTGTTTATATGTCAAAATTTAATTGAGTCCAAAAATGGACACTGCCAAACTCAACTCGTACAATTTTTATGACAGACTAAAATATAAATGAATAGGTAAATATTACACTTATAGGCTTTGTAGTTGACACGGCTATTTTCGGACTAAAATCTAAGCTTTTAAATTTAGTTTATATAGAACAAAATATGGTGTAAGTGAAGTAATCATTTTTCAGAATATGATATATTTTATTTATGTTTATGTTTTTCTAATTTTTTCAGTGTTTCGGATGATAGCGTGATTGACAAAACGTCAGACATCTTGATTTGAAATTTAAATCGTGAAGAAATAATCTTACCCAATAATTATTAAATATTCATATCTTTACCTAAATATTTCATATTTACCAAATAAGGATGTTACAAATATATTATTAATTATATTAATGAAATAATTAATTAACACCATTATTTTTCGTCATCAACACCATTATCTTTTTTTTTTTTGAGGAGAGAAGTCGATAAGGAAATCATCAAAGATAATATTTCGTACTTAAAGTGGAAACAACACTGTTTGTGACTCTGAGGAAGAAGGAGGTATTGTTTTCCACAAGGAGTGGAATTTACGGCAGACCTGAGCTGTCCACCGCAGAACTAATTTATTGCCCTCCGAGTCCAGTTCGGCGGAGGTTTATCGTGGCCGAATTTTAAAAACAAGAATATATAAAGTTTTTGGAAACTTACCAACTTTCTGTTCCCAAATTCACCTATATTTGTTTTTTCATTACTTTTAATTTTCAAAGGGTTGAAAATCTAAAATTACCATTGTATAACGTGATCGATGTCCTCAGAATATATATTTTTAATCAATATTAATAATAATTCTTGTAAGAAAACTTCTTGCAGATGTTAGCAGAAGGGAATGTTAGTGTTACATTCCCTTCTGCTAATATCTGCACCGATTCCCGTATAGTCCCAATTTACTCGGACTAAAGTGGCTTACACACTGTGCAGATCTCAACGAATTTTACACAATCGACAACCAGTCATATCGTTTACTGAGTTTCGGTTAGTAACCAATGCGACAATCAGAGATAACGAATTGGACTTAAGGTGCGCTCAATCTCTATAAAACTTCGCCATCGAACAAAAACCAACTGTTTCATTACGATGATAATTTAGATCATATTGAGTGTCAACGAACCAGTAGGTGTTCGGAATTATGACGGCTGTATATTAAATGTAGGATAGATTGTTTATTTGTTCACTTGTTACATCGACTTCAATTTATAAACTAACATGGTCAAATCACATAAAGCACTTGCGAGAAGAATGCGTTAAGAGGCTCAGACTATTAAAAGTATTAGCAAATACTTTTTGGGGAGCTGATAGGAAGTCGATGCTCATGGTCTACACAAGTATAGTAAGATCCAAGATAGACTACGGCTGTCAGGTTTATTCATCAGCTAAAACAAACTGTCTCCAACTCTTAGACTCCGTTCACCATACTGGAATAAGACTTGCCAC
>NW_027105704.1:1303111-1321271 GCF_000696795.3 Halyomorpha halys
TAATAAAATTTCTCAAAGAAACACAACTTTATACTAAAATATAATCCACCAATACCGACCAGTGTAACAAGGAAATAGTCTACATTTAACTATAAGCCAAGAAGATAGATGAAGTAAAAAGGGTGTAATAACCTAGATGTTGATCGCCCTGAACAAAAATCTAATCTAATCTAATCGACTTCAATTTATGTATTTATTTAACTTCGTCTTGGGAGGCGATAGTGCAAGAGGGCGTTTCATGATTAATTAATGTATCAAATTAATGAAAATAAAATGAAAAATTTTTTATATTGCTGCTTTGCTTTAATAGTAGACCATTTTACCAAAACAAAAAAAAATATAATACCATAGACTGGGTTTACTTTTTCTTCTGAGGTTGCCCTGCAGACTATCGCAAAGCTAGTAGGGTTATCACAAAGTAACCAGTGCAACTGTATAATACATCAAATATGACAAAAATAGGTTTATTTATTTTTTTTTTGTACCAGGTGTGCAACTATTGAAGCAAATCAACGATAAGTAATTTTGACGGAAATTATAAGATATGTGCGGCGATTAAGATATAACAATTTTTTATAAAATTTAAATTTAATAAAATTTGCGTTTATGTTCAATTAGTTGTTCTTATTATTTTATTTATCACTATATCTCATGCTGTAGAGTAATTTTTTAAGACATTTTTAATTTGCTTCCGAACAAATTCATCCATAGAATTGAACAGAAAGGAAAATAAAATGAATCATTTATTGGTAATGATATAACTATTCTATATATTAGTTATAGTTTACGGCAACACTAATTGAATGGAAATACAATTTTTTTGTAATAAATGATAATAATAATAAAGAATTGTTATACCATAATTGCCTCAAGTTTCTAATTATTTCAGTCAAAATAACTTATCCTTGATTTGCTTTGATAGTCGCACACCTGACAAAAAGATCAATTTTCTTGATTTTTCTATCGTAATTGACGTATTGTGTGGATTGAAATGGTGACTCTGATTACTTTGTGAGTAACCCTACTAGCTTTACGATAGTCGGCAGAATGACATTAGTAAAGAAAATAACGTCAGTCTATGGGACCTTTTTTGGTCAGATGTTCTACTATTAAAGCAAAGCAATGCTATAACGTTTATTTTATTTTCATTAATTTAATACATTAATAAATCAGGAAACACCCTCGTGCACAATAATCTCCCAAGACGAAGTTAAATAAATACATCAATTGAACAGCCAAGTTTATTTGCAAGTGAACAAATAAACAATCTATCCGTCTACATTTAATATCCAGCCACCATAATTCCGAACCTCAACAACAACACCTAGAACCCCACTCGGTTCGTTAACACTCAATAGTATCCCAATACAAACAATGGTTTGCGTTTTTATTATTTTGAACAATTTACTTGAAATATCTTACTACATGGACAAAACATTAAAATTTTAAGAACTGATCAAAATATTTAAATGGTACTTCATTGGCCGAGTGCAAATGTGTTAGCGTCTAAGGTTCGTTGACCTCGTGTGTATACACCTTTGTTCGATTCTTTCATTTACGCCTCGTTTTACTGATGTTTACGCATTCTTTCAGCACTTATTAATTATTAGGTGATTTTTCCGTTATCCGTTACAATAACTTTACTCTTCTCTTTGAGTCCCATTGCCCTTTGCGCTAATAAAATCTACCACATACTGGGTTAAGAAATTTCTTTCGTTACTATCTGAATTCGAGTCAAATGTTCTTTGAATTATACCTCCTCTTTTTTTTTTTTTTTTTTTTTTTTTTTATTTGAAAATGATACTCATCAAGTAATTGTGGTGTTACATTCAGGTTGTAACTGACTGAGCTTGGTTGATTTTATTAGAAAGCAATACGAGTCAAAATACCGTTGATTAGCGAAGTTATGAGAGCTGTTGAACGTGATAATGATTCGTGGAACCTGCTATGCTTTTTCAGGTAATTTACGCTTCCCTGGTAATCACGAAAGCAGGATTGGTTTAAGTGTTGATTAAATGTTGCTTTGAGGTTTCCCACCTGCTGTATATGTTGTGACTGTAGTAAAAGAAAGCCATAAATGATAAGTACTGTAATTACATTCAGTAGTAACTCATTGCTATTAATTAGATCAAAATTAATTATATTTATTTGGGATGCGCCAGTTATGAAATTAAGGAGAACAAAACCTTCAAATTAAGGCCAGGCATTGAATTCGTTTTGAATATAATGGTACTTTGTTTTGGTACGAGTAAACTGTATGTTATATAAATAAAATTTTAAATGAAAAAAAATTCTATTTTGTACGTTACAGGGTTTTTTGGCGTTGCTAAATAAAAAAAGTTTTTAGTTTGATTTGACAGTAACTTTTGGATTATGGAGTCTAATAAAAAACATTTTGAATTATTGAAGATGATGGAGTGTGCGAAGAAATAAAAAAACTTACCCAGGTTGGTGGTTATTACCTTCTTCCTTTCCTCTCTCTTCTCTTCTTCATGCTGGGGAACAACATGTGAAGGCCTACTCACTCATTATTGGGTAATAAATTTCAATGAAAAGAATCTGATGAATATCCTGAATCACAGGTAGGCTAACTTACCTGGTCTTTATGTGGCTGCCCTCAGAGTTCGCTTGGGACATTAGTTTTACAAGTGGTACTGATAAGTGCTGTACTTAGAGATACTTTCATTTTTTAAACGAACAATGAGGATTATTGTTATATTTGGAGAGGAGTACATAAATTCGTCTTAAATTTGTTGGATCGTTTGCAAAATCATTTATGAAAAATATAATAGACTAAAAGAAACAAAAAAAATCAAGGTAGAGGTAAAATCTGTTTGTGCAATCGAATAGATCTGGATAGTTGACATTAAAATGGCTTTTGAAAAATTAAAAATAATAGAAAATTTATTTTTTATAATTACATATTTTATAGTGTGAAATAGTATCGATCGAAAATTGAGTATGAAGTGTTTTGTTGAAGGAAAATTGAAAGTGAAATTATCTCTCCTATAATCCTGATAGATTATAAAAATTCCGAGACAGATAGTTCTGAAGTAAAAAGCTTTAAAATGGATCGGGACTTTGTTCAACGGGTGAATTAAAACTTTTTACCAGGCAAAAAGTAAAAAGTGAATATCCATCTATATCTAAAAACATGCTAAAATATTCAGTTATGTCAAAACGTCAACAGATAAAATGTTGTAGAAGCAGCATGAAGCCGGGCCCATCCCACCCGTTGGCAGAGATTGATCGAGGAGCGGTATTTGGCTTAAGGCAGGGCCGGCATATATGCAAAGTAACTATAAACTTGAGGCTCTAAAGGACAGGTTGGTTTTATACTGCTCTCGCTCTCAGCACTTTTTCCAACAAACACCTCATAGCGGTTGACCTAGTTATGCGCACTTCTCATCTAGCCGCTTTTATTGCCTCGTATCTTTTTTTCGATCACAGGAAAAGAGCAGACAAGAATGAATATCAAGGCGTAGCGGAATTTCGTCTGAAATCGTAAAAAATATGAGCACTCTTTAGCTTTCCAGATTCAAATGTTTGGTTACATGATAAACTTAAAGGTTAAGTTGCCAAGTAATCAAGTTACTAAAATTAAATGAACTTCCTCAAAGTCTTCGTAAAGTATTATTTAGTTACATATTGATTTCTTAAGTACACTTAATTCATTAATTATTCCTTTACTACCTGATACTGTCAGCGTCGTGGGCCTTACATGGTTATTACAACATTTGATTGGTTTTTCAAAAAGTTAATAATGGTAGGGATATAGTTTTGTGCAAAATACACCCCTAACTATGCCAAATATTTTAACTATTATACAATTACAAATAATAAAGATCAATTATAAAAATAATAATAGTTATGTAATTAAAGAGAAAATGTCAAACAAAAGAAATGATATTTATAGAATTAATAAGCTAAATTATTGAATTGTAGTGAAGAACTAATTTGAAAGTAAAAACAGAAAAAAATATCAAAACATTAATAATCATAATAATAAAATTAAATTAATACAGAGCTTATAGCAGGATGTCTTGGAACCTCCTGGGCTTCAGTCTTTGGGATATAGTTGTAAGTTACTGCACCTTTACTGGTGGGAACTGTATTTGGAATTTCGTAAACTGCTGTTTAATTAAATCATTTATCAATTCCGCATATAGTTGGGCTTACAGTTGGCTGTTCCTAATAAACAAGGCAGAGTCAACCGCTATTCTCAGTACCTTGATTTGGAATAATTATAAGTTTTTTCATTTAAGGATTCTTAGTACTAGTAAGTTTTAATTAATTTATTGATCGATTTTTGGGTTATTTTGAAGGTGTTTTAAAAAAAAAAAAAACTAAATTTTATTTTTTATTTAATTTAAAGTCTTATAGGAAATATAAATAATAAATCATTTTGCATTTTTCAACTTACTCAAAGCTATATTTGTTACTGATACATATTTAAATATTTATATTTTTCTAGATATGTGGTTAGTTCATTCTCAATAATATTAAAATTATAGCGTTACAAATCTGCAAAAGACAGGAAGTGTTACAATATCTCATTAAGAACGAATATATTTCGTACGTTAAATTGTTCATATATGGAGCGTTTCTACACCGATAAGCAGACAATCTAAGTTTAGTATTTTTGAAGCTATTTTCGTTTATTGAATTGAAAGCGATCACTAATATCTTAGTTCGAGTTATAAAGTAAAAAAAAAAATTTAGAGTTGGTAGTTGATTTTCATTTGTACTTAATTAACTTAATCAGTTTTTTGAGCGATTGTTGTCTATCCAACTAAAAAATAAGTGACGTCAAAAGTATATATATTGTAAATGTTTAATTTAATTTATCTTGAAGAATAAGACTGAGGTTTTTAACCGACGATTCAAAACAATGTTGTTTTTTTACAACATTAGTACAAAAGAGAAGACGTGAATTATTATTTATTTGACAACTTTAAATATTCTGGTTGGTAAACTAGCTGTAGATGTCGAGTGATGTTTATGGAAATATGAAGTAGTCTTAATTTTTTTTTAAATATTTTTTTAATAAAATAAAATGTTTTTTGTTATTATTTTATTATATTTACTACTAAAAATATAAAGGACTTCTATACCCTTATATGCTACTTACGTCTGAACGTCTATATACGCTTTACTTCAAAGAGTTAATTAACTAATGTGTTATGAGTTCAACAGTCAATGGGTTATGAGTCTGACCCCTATCGAAGATTCTGTGACCCTTGCCACTAAATGTGACGGTTGGCAACAACGGTGTAACAGAGACAAATTTAGGTAGCACTAGTCCTGTAACAAATATATGGGGGTTCTGGGTTTTACATGATTAAAATAATTTAAAAAATAACATTTTAATTTTGCTCAAGTTCGTTCCTTATTTTTTTTATTCAAATCCTTCGTATAAGCTCTGATTGTGTTTCGAGTTGTTTTCAAGATCTCTTCAGCTCCAAGATATTTTAATTTTAACTCCAGAGAAATACCAAATAGGTTTAATAGAAGAAATAAATATAAATGTAAACATTACTCATAAAACGTTCAAACTTAACTAACATTGCGTAGTTCTTTATAGTTAAAACAAACTAATACTTAATAAAATTCTATATGTAACTGAAAATTAAGTAGAATATTTTATCGAAAGGTTGTTTTTAAAAATATTTTTATGAAAAAAACCTTCGTAACAAAAATAACGGTTGTCAGTTATTTACCAAGACTTGGAGGGCCAAGTTTTTACTTTCACCTATCTAAATATAAAATATATATTAAATAAATCAAAAGGTATCCTTATTAAGTGTCAACATTCTTTATTATATCAATAGTCCAACGTTTTGGCCAGTCCGGCCATCCTCAAGGACAATCTAAACATTTTACAGCTTATTAAGACCTGGACAAAATAGCCTGTAAAACATTTTTTTAAATTTTGATGTAGACTGAAAAGACAGGAAACTGCTCGTCGATTCCGACTATACAACATTTACTAGACAAACGGTCCAAACTTCCAATCCATTACAAAAGACTGATCTACATGACTATTATAAGGCCTATTTGGACATACGGAGTTGAGCTATGTGGCTCCACAAAACCATCTAATTCCTCTCGAATTCAATCCTTACAGTCCAAAATTCTTAATGCTCCTTACTTTGTCACAAATCAAATCATCCATCAGGACCTCAATGTCCCCTATGTTGCCGATTGGGCCAGAACCAGATACCAATCCTTCCATAATAAACTTCCTAACCACCCAAACCAACTCGTTTCTAACCTGGCTTCTCCTTCACTACCTAATAATCCTCCTAGGCGTCAGAAAAGAAGATGGTCTCGAGATCTTCTCCTTTAGAAATGTTTTTGGAGTTCTATCAATGGGTAGATTCTCTACATGTTTTTATCATGTCATAATATCACTTACAGCAAATTTACTTGATGTGTATACATGTATACAGTTGTAAATATAAATAAATAAATTATTAAAAAAAAATTGATGTGAGGTGTGAATTTATATTTAAGATATGGTATATTATTAATAATAATGTTGTTTTTAATATTGTTACAAACGAATACATAATAAGCTGTTAAATGTTTAGATTGTCCTTGAGATTGGCCGAATGGGCCGAAATGGCCGAAACGTTGGACTATTGATATAATAAAGAATATTGAGACTTAATAAGGATACCTTTTGATTTATTTAAGAGAGAAATACCTCTCAATGGAGAAATGGTCTCAAGAACTTGAATAAATTATATAAAATAAAATATGTATTAAAGGGAAGGATCGCGATTGGGACAAATTTTGTATCAGAATTTTCATTGGTAATACTTATTTTAAGGTCCTTGAATCCAAATAACTCTTTGTAGTGAACAGAAACATAGGTGGTTGAACCATTGTGTTGGGTCCATCCAAAACAGTTTTGATTTCGTTTGAGTATAGTGAACTTTTTATTATTATTTTTAAAAAATAATAATTAGGGTTGATAAATTAAAAAGGAAAAAAAAAATCCCTAATTTGGTTGGGTATCAACTGAAACTAATAGACTAAACTTTAAACTAGATTGACCTCAACTGAAGCCAGGATTCGTTATGATTAATCCTTAGGCAGAGAGGGGAAGGGAGGGTTATGAAACGAGAGGATAAAACATGGGCCATAAATCGAGACTAGAGCAAACAGACAGAGCAAACTCTTGCGTGTCCTAGTCATCATCCAACTTTCAGTTTGGTTCATCAGTCAAATCTAGATGTTCGGATGTTTGGCCTATTGCTTGTGAGGTAATAACTTGTGGTCGCGTTGAAATCGATTTGCTGTGTTTACATTATTTCTTGACTAATGTATTAAGTGAACTATTATTGAGGAAGATTTAATCCTTCTCACATTTAATTGCAGTTTTCTTTGTAATCACGGGATTATTGGGATTTATAAAGTTACTCCAGTGGTTAAGCACATGCCTTAGAAAATGCATCTAAATTAGGGCTAATCATATGGATCTTGAATTATATAGGGTTGAAATTGTTATTGCTAAATGAATGTTGACGGAATCAAAATTATTTTGTACAAATTTAAATAATTCTTTTGTGAACTAACATGAAATGTGTAAGAATCAAAGTGCATTCGATTCGAAGCTTATTACATCTAGCCTATGATTCTTGATAATTTCTTTAATATGATGCTAGTTTGTTCTTGGATGAACAAAAGAAGAGATACGGGCTGGCAGCGGTTGTGATAGAACAATAAACATTACCAAAAAAATACACTAAAATGAAAAAAGTAACCATCTTAGTCAACTGGGATATCACAAGCCAAAAGGAAAACTTGAAATGCTCTATTTTTATCACCAAGTATAACTTATCCATATCTCCATCATGACATTCGGTTCCCTTAAAAAATATTTGAGAGTTAACGTCTGTCGTATCCAGAGAACGGTGATAAATAGCAGGCTCTTCATATTTGAAATTGATATAAGACATCAACGGTCAATAGATCAAGTAAAACAAAAAATATGTGTTGTTGAATTAAACATATTTAGGTTGGTTATCCAAATTAAATCCGTCAGTTTTTTTTATGTGTAATTATGTCTGTTTGTTAATGTCATTTACGTTCTTAAATCTAGAGGATAAACCTGAACTACATAGAAGTTGATACTGTTCTATGTATTATAATCTTAATTTTTTAAGGAATGCAGTTCGACTTGTTCAGTTTACTATTTGCAGTAACTATATAAATATTTATTACTTTGCAAGAATCTTGGTAGCTAAAGTATATATGTTATACTCTGCTTGTAATGTTTAAAACAAGTTATATATGTTGTGATTTCCCCCAACTTCTAAATCAAAGATGATTATTAGAGTTCAAGAAGAGTGAAAATTATTTTGGGTAGTTAACAATCTTAGGATTCTTAGAAATGAAGAATCTAAAAAAATATAAAATTTGAAAAAAATAATTTCAGATTACTAAAAATTAATAGCTACGATAAGAAATAGTTTTGTGCTTTGAACTACAATATAATTTTAATTGGATTTATTATTCTGCATTCGACAAAATTCCTGAAAAGTCTTCATAAAAATTACTCGTAACATGATGCATGTGAAAGTTCCTTAGAAGAAGGTTTTTGAGTGTCAGTCAATTATAAAACAGCTAGTAAATTTGTATTGATACACCGCTTTAGGTACTGTTCAAAAGTACCAAAATTAATATTCCCGCAGTTCTCTTCACGGAGACTTTCATATACCATATTGGATTGCAGCTTAATTTGTAAATTTGACAAAAAAAAAATAATGAAGTGCAAATCAGACTTAAATAGCAATATGAAAAATTCATTCTTACTTTTCTTCATTTCACTTTTGCCCAATTTTACTACAAACTTTGTGCGAATTACTCCTAATGCTCATTATAGTTATGTACACTCAATTATAAAAGAGTTATGACTAATGTTTCGAATTATTAATATTAATTTTTATCCTGTATATTTTAGTATTTAATAAATAGTTTAAAATATATTTTTTTAAAATTCAATGTAGGGCATGACTATGAAAACAATTAAAAAAAAAAATTGTACCTGTACAACCCATAAAGGTTCAGGGGTTCAGTACTTTGTTAGGAAGTACTGTTACTAGACTAACGGTTGTGCAAGGAGGTGATTTGGTCAGAATCACGCTCGACCGCCAGATTTTTACCCAGAACCCACAGGGTCGAACTCACAACCTTAGGTTTGGTGGGACAGGCGTGTTGCCACGCTGCTACCGCTGCTCCCGGGATAGTCGGGGTTGCAGTTAAAAAGAAACAAAAGTAAAAAATAGTTAACAACTATTCATTTATAGACGTTTTATCCCAATTCGTAGAGCTTCATCCGGGCTAAAAAAAGATACAAAAACAACTACCAATATATTTACAATGTAGGATAATAAGATACAAAAAAGTAAACTAAGGTATGATTAAAAATTTTTTTAAATATAAGTGAAAAGAAAATTATATAAAAATAAAAAGTAAATATAAAGAAATAGAAATAGGATGTAAAATAATAAGTATTTATATATTTAAAAAAACCATAAATTATTGAATTTAAATAGTTGTTAACTATTTTTTATTCCCTTTTGATCCCACACGACTATCTTCTTGATATAAGTAGTATATATCAAGAAACATTTGATGCACTCAAATATATTTTTTAAAAAAAAATGTTTTAATATACTTAATAAAAAGATTGGTTATAAAAATTACTGAAATCAGACGAACCTTATTTGGGTTACGAACCTTTTACATTTATTCTGTTTGCCAATTTTAACTGGCTTGTATTCTCATAGTAATTAGTAATATTTGATATTAATAAATGTATATTAAGATCAAATTATGATACTGCTAACACTTTCTGAACAGATACCGTTTCCGCTGTGTCAAACCCAACGCTGCGTATAATGAGACAGCTGTAGGTAAACTTGTTGAGCTCTTAGATAATTCACTGCTTGACGAATAATAGAGTGACGGGAGTGTAATCTCTCAGGTCTCCTGTCGTGATAAATTTATTTAGGATAAGTTACTCAGTCGTGGGGTGTTCCTAATACTCTCTTCAGTCTTAACTAATATTAGTGTTGATTACAAACCGATTAACCTTTTATTAATTTTATAGTATTATTTTATATCTCATATAAAGGTAGGTGTAAAAAATAAAAACTAGATGGTTTTTGGGTTCAATACTTCATCAACGGTAATAGAGTACAAGAGCAGGGAAGAAAAAAAGGCAGTTATCTCACCCCAATTATTGATTACTTTAATGAACGCTATGTATAATTACTAGTTAAAGCTGATGAATCTGCCAAATATAGCTAGGGGGAGTAAAAAATGGTGGCTGTTTCAAAACCTTAAAAAAACATTAATTTCTCATTCGGAGTTCTATATATTAAAAACCCTCCCTATACAACACTAAAAATTCTAAAAGATTTTTCAAAACAAATTCACTGACGATCTTTCAGTACGTTCCATACAACATTTTTAAGCAATGTTGCTTTTTAAAAGCTATATATCGAGAACTATTGAACGTAAATAGCTCTATTAGGGCTTATATTTTAGCAAATTCACTCTACTTTAAATGTTGTTCTCTTAGATTTTCTATTATTGTTGGTAGTTGTAAAAATATAAAGGTCCGAATAAAAAATTAACTATTTTTAATGTTTTGAAACAGCCGCCATTTTTTATTCCACCTACCTATACTTGGCAGACTCATCAATTTTGACTAGTAATTAGACCGAGTTTTCATTTAAGTAATCAAAAATTAGGGTGGGATAACTTTTCTCCTCTTGGGCTCTTGTACTAATTGGAGGTAATGGTTTACATATAATTGAATGGCAGAGTAACAAGACATAAATTTACACTAGATTTATTTGGCACAATTAAATACTTAATTATTTTCTAAAATTGTATTTGAATTATAGAAAAAGAAAACTACTTATTACTAGATAGGATATAAATTTGAGTTTATTTATTAAATTATATGAATAGTAATAAAACCGTTTTTTTTTTTTAAATACATCGATAAACAAAATATATGAAAATCAATACGAATGCATTACTAAAAACATATTAACATTTTAAAATCTATCATTAAAAAAATGAAATACTAAGAACAAAATAAAAACTAATTTAATTGTTCAATTTAAGTAAAAATGAACGAAAATCAACATTAAATGATTAATGATCCAGACCAAGTCAAATCATTTTTATTTATTTCTTCAATTATAAGAAAGGTGGTCCGACCAGAAAGTGGCGTGCCAAAATAGCATAAAAAAATTTAAAGACAAAATTTAATATTTATTCCTAATTTTATTGTAAGGCATTGTGGAAGTTGATGTGTCATGAGCCAAAACTATAAAATTTTTAAATTACTCCTAGTAATTTTACTAATAATTTAATTTATGTAATATAGATGAAATACAAAGTACTAAAAACTAAAATGTAGGTAATTTGAAAAAGGCAACTTATGGTAGAATATCAATATTATATAAACCGTTACAAAATGTAGTAATGATATACAATAAATGAATGAATGAAATACTACATAATAATAAAAATAATTTATAACTGCTAAATTAATAATAATCAAACTCATAAATTCCTCGAAGAATGTAAAAGCTGTGGAGTTCTAGAAATGTAATAAATAGAATTTACGTGGCTAACGATATAAAATTTACCAATATTGTCCCCTCCTGGGGTCCACAAAGCCTCTTAAATTGGGTACCCTTAATGGAGTAAAAATCTGGCGGTCGAGCGTGATTCTGATCAAATCACCTTCATGCACAACCGTTGGTCTAGTAACAGAAGTTCCTAGCAAAGTACTGAACACCTGACCCTTCATGGGTTGTTCAAGTACATTTTTTAAAATTCTTTTCATAGTCATGCCCTACATTGAATTTTTAAAAAATATTTTAAACTTTTTATTAAATACTAAAATATACAGGATACAAATTAATATTAATAACTCGAAACATTATAAAGTACTGAACCCCTGACCCTTCATGGGTTGTAGCGGTACAGATTTTGATTTTTTTTTAAAATATTGTCAATGCATGAATAAATATTGTCAATAATGATAATAATATATTGCCATATTTTCTTAATTTTAATTTAAATCATATGTTAACAAATTAAATAATATTTATATTGAAAATTACTGAAAAAATTATCTAAATCATAACTCAAAGTATTTTAATATTAATATTGTAAAAACTTGGAGGGTATTCTAAAAGACGATTCGATTCTAAAATAAATTGAATTTTATGTAGCTCAGTTAAAGTTCAAAACTGAAGGCGTCACTAATGATTCATTTTTTTTTATTATTGCCTCTTCAATTTAGGAGTTATGGACCTTAGCAATAGAGTTGTGAGGTAATTTGAATCATTTGAATTCATAACAACTTGACCCGATTTGCTTGATTGACTTACATCGGTCACTGATTGGCTTACATCTAATTTCAGGTAGAACTAGATGTTGCGAGTCGTAACCCATGGTGTAAATCTTGTTATAGGCGATTGAAATGAACAGGTTGGTGAGGTTTGTTTCTTATTCTTTTTTTGATTCTTTTCTATAAGAAAAACGGAGTCTGCTTTTAGGTAACTTAAAAAAACAAAAACGAAAAAAATCAAAGTAAACATCGTTGTAGTAGTGAAATGTCCAGTGATTTTCTGTAATAGTGTCTCATTTAGACAAGCTTAAATGTTAATGCCGTTTATGTGACATTTTGTAAAATTACTGAGTAATTTACTTTCCGTTGTCACGGAGTGGTCCTTTTTTTCAACAAAATTTTCCAACCCAACCTGTTGCACGAAGTAATTAATTGAAATATCTGTGAAGTATAAATATAATATTTTCCATATGTATCTTTAAATCATTCATTACGGCTGGATTTGAAGTTCAATATGTTACTGCAATAAATAGGAAAGTAGGTAGTATCTGTTGCTCTGACATATGGTAAGCTATCATTTATCCCTAGCTATCACTGTAGAGTACAACTTAAATAGCATTTTACTGACATAGATCTTAAGGTTTGACATGTAAATTGTTTACCATTTGTTGTTTTCTGTAATATCATATTAAGTTTATTAAGTGGACATAGCGTGACAAAAAATAGAAATCTATGGTCAAACAAGTGTAGACTTCGTTATCATCATTTTTCGAATAATTGTCACCAAATTTGTTTGCTTATGCTCCATTCAAATTTTTTTATTTTAATTTTTACAAATTTGTGCATGACGTTTACTCAAAGTTGTAGAAATTCAAGTACTAGAAATTGAAAACTGGTCATTGAATTGAAATGAATTTTTTTTCATTGTTTAATACTGTATTTTTAAATAATCAACTAAGTACTTCAATCACAAAAAAAGTTTACCATGATTTAATGTTTATCGCTTTATAATATATTTATTTTATTAAAAATAATCTTTAAGCAATAACAATAATTAATTATTATCAGACTAGCTATATTTAATTGTTGGTAATATAAATAAGTAAATACTTAATTTACAATTAATATGGTTTTTTAAAATTTTTTTTGTTTTAAATTTCTTGATTTCATTTACGGAATTTACTTTTCCTTTCATATTATTTCATTTTTAATCTTTCAATTGAACAATTTTGTAAATCAAGCAGAACCTAATGCCAGGTTCTGCTTGATTTAGGTTGATTACAGCGTTAGAAAAATCCTTTAGAATTTGAACTTCGTGCACAACCGTTAATCTATGGGAATGTTAGTCCTGTTAATATCTTAAAAATCCTTTAATGTAAACATTGTTAATTCTATAAAAATAAAAAACAGTGTATCACACATATTTTACTTAATGCCCAACTTACATTGCCAAATTTTGTGTGGATTGGTCGACCGTGATGAACTTTTCGCTATTTCCTTTGTACATCGAATAAACTTAGAGGACTAGGCAGAAAAAACTTTTTTATTTTTCTGTTGCTATAAAAATTTATATTTTACGATTTCTAGATGTGTGAATATCGAACGTCAACTTTTTCTTTTTTTTCCGTAACCTTCTTTATTATTATATTCGTTTAATACATATAGCAGGGAAATAATATGTGTATACCAATTGCCTTGGATTGCTTTGTGACATTATAAGGTTAGTTGCAAGGTCCTATTAAGGTAGTTAAGAACATGTAGCTAACGCCAGAGGAATCATAAATACAACAGTTTAACAAAAATATAATATAACCGTTATATAAATGAAATTGGAAGGGAATTCGAAATGTTTACGATCCCAATACCCCCTCTTACTATGTATTCCATTTATAGGTGAGTGGAACTAAAAATTGCAAAAATGGTAAATACTTTTTTGCATATTACATAATATGCTTAGGCATGCTCGAATATCATTTGTACAAACTCTAAATACTTTGGTAAACACATTCATAATCGAAAGCGTCTGAACTATAAAATATCGAACTATTATAGTTAAAATAAAATAAAATGTAAATGAAATGCTATTACAAAACAGCTTGCTTAGTAATGCTAGGTCGGGGATTCAAAGGGTTGCTTTTTTTAGTCAGTAGGCCAATAACTAAAGCCCAAGTATGAAAAGCTCTTAGGAGAGGTGTAGGGCATTCATGCAAAGGGCAAAAGCTTTCATTAAGTTTGAATAAACCCTAAAAGCAAAAGGATGGAACTAAAGAAAGGCACCGCCTGGGTTTTCAGATATAAACATATTGAAATAGCTGAATTGTATCTTTTGTGCAAGAGGATAGAGGAAAGAATAAGTGAGTTCATCATCAAATATGAACTTTAGTCTGTGTCAGTCGGATCAAGATAGAAGCGAGTGTATACTTCAGTTGACTATAAATTATATATCCTTAGTGTTATATGCAAATATCTATTTAAAGTTGTATAATAAAGCGAACATGGCTCAATAGTCTAAAAAAGTTATTTCATTACTTAGAAATAAATATCTAAATCGGAAAAAACATTTTATAAAGTATGAACTTTTAATGGTCAATTACAATAAAGTTCAAGTAACGTATAAAAATTCTAAAATTCGTATTAAAACATTTCGAATTTTTACATAATTGCACATTTATTATTTTTGTTATGATAATTAAATTTAAAAAAAATGATAATTAAATAATCACAATGCTGATTATTTTTGTTTTGGAGCGTAATGTGATTTTAGGTTAATTAGGATTTAAGGTTGTATACAATAATCAATGAATTTTTCTTATTGTTTTTATTGTAGAATAACTTGCCACATTCAGAGGCAATAAGTGTTACTTTTCTATGTTAACATTCAAACACCGAATACAATTAAATAGAAATGATATAATAATTTTCACCAAAATAGAAAAAAAAAATATAATTGAATAATTTACACACAACATAGAAAAATTAAATTTATATAAAAATAAAATAATTACATCTTTCACAAAGTCGTACCTGTATACAATAAATTAATGAAAATAGAATAATGAAACAAAGAGTCGAGTAATGGCGAAGGTATTTATCATTGTGAATATCAAAGGAAAAATTTATTAATTCTGAAGTACTGAGATAAGTATAGCTTACCCAATGTCCTGCTTGAAGCGGGCGCAGTCTTCAACAGAAACTATTTGCCAAATAGTTGCAACAACAACATTTTTATTTGTTGTTTAAAGTTATAGGTACCACCAGCTTAGTGGAGCTTTAATCTCGTGTGCAGTTAAAGGTTAAAGTGCAGGCAGTGCTACATGCTTACATAGTTAAGTTTTAATTGGAGTAACTCTAGTGAAGAATAAAGCGACCAGATCAACTTAGTCTAGCTCGAGTTGCAGTCATTGTAGGGTAGTAGTTTTCTATAAAAAAAAAAATTAAATTCCATTTTAAAATTGAGTCTAATCAAAGAGTATGGAAAAAAGTTTCCAAAGAAATGAAGAAGAAAAAAACCTAAACTACGTTGTACACAAAATAATGTTAGCTGTATTACTCAGAGGGAAGCCACAAGGTGTCATTTTCCTTGGTCATGCTGTCTGATTATATTGTATTCCTTTAAATCCGTTCTATAACATACTCATCGTTTCAGATTAATTAGAAAATTAATAGTTTATAAATTACGTAACAATATAAAAAAGAAAAAATAGGAAAAGTAGCTGAAAATTAAAAGATGCAGCATGCACAGAAATACATTCTCCTTCTAGCTTGTAGAAACGTGTTGGAATAATTGAGTCCAGATGAGTGCAGAGTCGTCGAAGAGAACCAGAAGGCAGTGAGAGACGGGGTCTATCAGGTTCTTTTGTGCGTTTCCCACAAACGTGGAGTTAGTGGAAGTGCTATAGCCAAAAAAACAGCTGGTCTAACTTTCCGAGCAAATTATACTTAACCTCGAGCAATAGATATAATAATAGTTTGATCACCGGGCTCAAGACCTTTAAATAAAATAATAAAATCGATGTAATTCAGAAAATTAAAAAAAAAAAAAAAACAGTTCCTTAAAAACTCAAAGCAACCTGCGCAATATAACATCGTTTAACCTTCCCTAATCTTTACGAACACATGAAAAGATTTATTTAATTATACCCAGTTAAAATATCATCTAAAAACCGTCACAGAAAAGTAAAAAAGTCATAAAGGCGCTATAAGAGAAAGAAATTAGTCAATTAATAAATTTTGACTATTCCTAACACAATTCAGCAAAATATATTATGTATGTTGTCTGGGGTTTTGCAATATTTGAACACGAATATATGAAGGTTTTGAATTAAAATTGTCTTCATCCTTGAGTAAGATACCCCGCCTCACCATACTCCCCAAAACCGTTAAATGACAAACACCCAATTATATGTGATCTGTAAATTGAAACATTACCATACCTGCCATTTTTATCTGACATATATAGATTACGGATTTTTCAGAATTTTTCATGCATTTTTAAAAATGATAACAAAATACTAATTTTATGCCATCAATACATTTATCAAAACCAGAATAGGTAGGTTTTTTTTTCGAACAAAGAAGAGAACAAACTTTGTTTGGGCATTTAGATAAATTACTTGGAACTAGCAAAACTTATTTTGAAAAAAAAAATAATAACAATCACTTCAATAACACATAATTCAAAATTAGTGGAATGTTTCGCGTATAGAAATTTTAGGCTAGTTTCAAAAGGATCGGTGGCGATACAGCACAGGAACAAAGAACCGATTTGTGAGGCAGTAATCCCGAAATAAATCGGTGTTAAGCCCCTCGGGTTAAATATTGGTTTGTTCTCCCTTGGTCCGGGTTGAAAATGTGCCCCTGAGATTTATTGTATTATCGGGTCCAATTCCGGGGGAACAAAAAGTCAGCTTGTACATTTAATTGCATTTAAATCCAACAAACAATTTTATGAATGTATCATGTTTTCATTTAATTTTATGTAGATACATACATACGTACTTATCTAGGTCTGGTGTATGATGTCAATTTTTTACCATTTGTTATCCTTCTTTTTATTACTACGTCCCAAGAAACATTATAATAAATAATTTAACCAAGGTATTAAAAATGTTGGACTGTATTTTGCGCCTCTCCCGGAATCAATCCTACGTTATCTTTGCTGGAAATAAGTACCGTCTTCTGGGCATTAATGACTAATCCTATATGTCGATATTCGTCTTGTAACCTTATTAATATGTGAAAAGCATCTTTTGTATTCGGGGCTAAATCGATTCTGTATACAGGACTAAGTTAGGCTAAGTTGTTGAGGATTACATTTTATTTTAATTAAATCCCTACAGGTTTACATATTTTTCTTCATTCTTGTAAGTGCAAAAAGGGAGGTGGTCTGCACCTCTTTACTTATAGGAATAGGCTCTGAAAGGTAAGGTGTTACTTTTTTGACAGGTGTTTCCTTTATAAATTTCTCCTACAATGCGTATTAAGTCATTATTAATGCCTGCACTCAGGAGGAATTTTTAAAATCATGCCTTACCATAAAAATCCTCTAACCCTTTAATTACTCTTCGGTTTGAAATATCTACTAAAAGTTATACAGTATGTTTACTATTGAATTAAATTGAATTTCCATCCAACTCATTAAATGTATATATTTGTTTTTTGCTTGATAGATTTGTTTATTGATAGATATTACAATCTGCCACACAGTTGTGGGCAATAGGTAATAGTGATGAATGATCTCATACATACTAAAATAAATAAATAAAATAA
>NW_027105704.1:1326511-1331255 GCF_000696795.3 Halyomorpha halys
ACCTGTTGTTTTATTATATATCAGAGACTATTATAAACTAGAAAAATTGTTAACCTATATTAATTATACTAAATCCCAACTTAAAAATTTAAAGATCCTGACATAATATTTGAAATTATACATGTTACTGTTGTAACTCTACAACGCTATACTGCCTTAAACCTCCAGCGCCTATCGTCACCTACATTTAACACACATTTGAGAGTGAATAAAAAATTAGTGGATTTCTTTCGCTATTCCATTTCACCTAGATAGCTTTATTTAAACTATTGGTTATTCGCAAAATACATAAGAATTGTCTTGTTAACAAAATCTTACTTGTTGTAAGTATATTTTTTAAGATGTTCTGAGGTCTCAGCACCTTACCTGATTTACACTAATCTCAGAACGAAAACGGTTAGTAAAAAGACTAAAATTACATTTTATTTCAACATATCATGCATTTGTACTAAATACAAGTCTTTTTATAAAATGTATTACAAATTAACATTTCAATATCGTGTATTTGCTTCCTACAGTTGACCCATACCAAATCCATTAGGAAATTTCTTTATATGTATAATTCATATTTTAGTGTAATTTAGACTCAACAAAGTCCGAAACAAAAAGAAGATAAAAAAAATTTACTTTAGACCTTATGAGTATTAAAGCTGTTTTTGGAGAATCTAGCTATTTCTTTACTTAGTTGGAGAACATTACTCTTATCAATTTATAAGATTAACAGAAATACTACTACTTCCCGGCTGATCTAATACCCTGCCGATGATCTAATAAAAAAAAATGCAGAACTATCTTCCATACTTCTTCAGTTTCATCAGAAACTATTATTTTTTAACTTTTAACAGGCGCAGAAAAACTTGAAGCTTACAAATAATTCCTACTTTTACTTTTACTTAAAAAGTTTTGAATAACAATAATGATATGCCTCATTAAAATGAAATTCTCCAATAACAGTAGAATAGTCAAATGTATGTATGTTTAAATTTAAAAAAAAAAAAAAAAAAAAAAAAAAAGAAACCCAAATAGTTTTTCTAATTTTAGTTTATGATTTTACTATAAATAGAAGTTTACTATAAACCATTGTTAAAGTAAGAAAACAATATCCAAGTTCAATTAACTTTTATCTTATTGTGTTAAATTGCCTATTTCCTATCTAATTAGTTCACTTTTCTAATATTATTACATTTAGACTTTATAATTCTCTTTATCAACAATACATTGTTTAAGCCTGTCTCACATACCAGGTTTGGCATATTCTCATATTTTCTAGTTTTATTTTATTTAACCTATTTATTCATTTTAGTGTTAAAAAATCATAAAATTTAACCATAAATTATTTATCTCATATATAATTATTTTAATCAAGAGTAAATTCTGCTTAAAATTTCAGCATAGTGCTACTTGAAATTTTTTGTATCTGATTCGGAACTAACCGTAATTTATAAAGTTTAGGATATAAACTTTATGAAATTTAGTAATAGACAGGAGGACAAAATAAAAAATAATAATATACTCGCAAAAAGAAGATATTTCATGTAACTACATAAGGGGGTTATCTGAAGATATAAGAGATCCTTCAAAGTATATGACCTGGCTGAATACTCCTTTTGTTATAAATGTGTAACACACTATGACGGGTCTTGTTTATTAGTAGTATATGTCAGACTGAAATTTCATGTATAATTCGCTTAAGAATTAAATAAATTATAATTGAAATCTATGATTAGTTACGTCGTTAAGTATAAACAATTGGCAAATAATAAGTGAATAACATTGTAAAGGATAATAATAGAGGGCCATTAATTTCCATCATATGAGAAATAATGTGATATTTTTCTATTAGAACGTGATATTTCTAATTTATCAGCTAGAGATTTGTAATACTAAAGAAAAAACAAAATTATTCAAAATCAGCTTTCACTTTCCATTCATCCTCCTGTTTTAAAATTTAATAAATCATAATTAAAAATATAAAATGTAATTTTCCCTTGACAGGATCTGAATAAATGCACTTGAAATTTCCCCCAAATTACATATAAAATTTTCCAAATAAAAGAAAATGTATTTGACTTGTTTGTTTATTTTACCTAGAATACGGGTTCTGTTCTTTAGTATTTTTTTGTTCTTTCTTTTAAGTATTCGGGCTAGTTTTTGAAATAAAAAAATATACTCTCCTTAGATGTTATTTTAATCCAATTAACCAACTACTATAATTAATCAACAATAAAAACAACAGGCGTACATGGATCCAACTACGTGGAATATATATTATTTTATTTAGCATTATTTTTACATTTATTTTGGGAAAAATTTCTCAAAAAGTGTAATTTTTAATAATTTTACTTTTTTGTTCGGTAATGCTCTGAATTTATAATCTACGAAAATAGTCATCGCACCCTAATAATAAATCTGCTAGTAAATTTTTAACGAACATCCAAATGATGTTATTTACATTTATTCACATGAAGCAGTTTGGATACAGTTACGTCCACAAATTCATCGGTCATTAATTTTCATTTAATGAAAATAAATGATCCTCCATTGTTTTTAGTTTTTTTCTTTGTATTCCAAGAGGGTGGGTCATAAGTAAGGATGATGCTAATATCACTTCATTTGCTTCTGATCTTTCTTCTTCTTCTTTTACGATGTTAATAACTTATTCTTTGCTAATTGTTTATACTCAACGATGTAACTAATCATAGATGTCAATTATAATTTATTTAATTCTTAAGCGAATTATACATGAAACTTCCATTGTCCATGTATACAACGAATAAACAAGACCTCATATACACATATCTAATGATATAACATACATCAGCTGTGTATTACTGAACAGGAAATAAAATTATTTAACGTTATATATAAATTTATAACGTTATATATAAAGGTTATATAACATTAACTCTTTGCTTTAAAATTTAACAATACTCTAATAGATGAATAAAATACATAAATACTGGCCAATAACAGAAAACGTATTCGACGTAGATTTTTTTCAAAAATTCCTCTTATTTTTTTTTTATAATTGTGGTTGTTTTAGGAATAAAATGCGAGGAATACATGATATTATTATTTGTACTACCCTTACAGAATGAGAGTATGTGATTAATTCATCATAAAGTTAATTATCAACAAAGCTATAATAGGGGTTGTTGGTTTTTAATTTAAAATTAATATTTGTATTATGTATAGCTAAACACGAAATTAATACAGAACTAATAATTCTGTATTTCTGTAGTGGTCTGGTAAAACATAGTAAGCCCGATTTGCATAATTTACAGGAATACAAATTTAATTCCCCCTCCTCCACCTAAGAGAAGGGTAGAAAGGTTTATACTATATAGGATTACACCAAATGAAAATTATTATATCACTTAACTCCTATATACTCAGTTTTATTTTTTTTTAAAAATCATCTGGACCTATATTTCATTAGATTTTTTTTTGTTGCTAATTGTTTTATAATATGAGAGGTATTCACGAAACCATTTTAAATGCGTAAGTTTGTTACAGACGAGGAAGCTTACATTTTTGTGTTAAATATAAATGATAAAACTTCTACTATATTTAGTTGATTTCAGTAACAGTGAAGGTTTTTTATAGGTTTTCATATTTGCTAATTATTTCAAGTCCAAGGTACATTTCATTCAAATTGAAAGTAAGAATAGGGCTCACTAACATTCTGGAAATTGATAGATAAAAGATGAAAAAAATATCTATTTATCCATCATTGCAGAAAAAAAAAAGAAACGTAAAAAAGCGAATATTACTTATAAAGTGCCGGGTTGTCATGATAATACGAATGGTGTACTTGCAACAAGTAAAAGTCCCTCCTTGCGTGGAAAAGAGGTGGGATTAAACAAGATAAGGAAGTTGCTATGTTTGTGAAATGCGCTGTGTGTTAAAGTCGAGAAAAATATATAGCATTGGTCCTAACAATCATGTTTTAAATTGAGCCAATAACACACTCGATTAAAACATGGTCTGGGGTCAGTTACAGGTAGTGCTAACTTCGAAAAGATCATATTTTAGAATTTTTATGCAAGTTTAAAGAGGGAAAGCCCTATGACATATTCTAATTTTTTTTGTTGAGAATTTTAATTTTAAAAAAAATTTAAATTAGTTTTTTATGTTTTTTTTTAATTTTATGTAATAATTTCAGTTAATAATAAAAATAGTTTCATTTTACTCTAATAATGTATTACATGGTTATTTTATTTCATTTATTTAGTATAGGTATTTTAGCTGCTTATAAAATAGAATGTTGTGTTAACTCTTCAATTTAGTGCTCAATAGTAATTTATTTCTAGTTACCAATTACCTGCATCCCGCTGCTAACTTTTCTACTGGGAGTAGAAAGAAAGAATTAGATTGGTTTCTGAGTTACGAACTTCTAGATAGTCAGTGAGTTTAAAGCTCGTTAAATAAAGTGTTGTTTCATTTCAATGGGGCTATAAAAGAGAAAATTTTTTTTAAGATATTGTATTCAAATTCAAAGATTGTTATAGGCATTAGGATTAATTCCTAAGATTGTCATTATTATTAGGCTTAAAATGTTTGTAAGCTACCAAATATCAACTCGGACGGTTATATCTAGATGTGAATGTACTTGTGTTCAGAATCGAAACTTTTCTCGTCCAAATAATAATTAGTGGATATATAAACAATTTTAAAAATGTTTTCAAAAATTATTTAAAAATTAATTTCGGTTACCTAATAGTATTAACGTTTAAGATAAACA
>NW_027105704.1:1331305-1337806 GCF_000696795.3 Halyomorpha halys
ACTTAGCATTATTTAAAAAAAAAACAATTTAAAAAAAGAAGATAATGTTTAAAGAAAATTAATAAATATTTAAATGAAATTAAAAATGTTCTTAAATAATACGTATATCAAACCATTTATATTTTGGAAAAATCCTTGTATCATTTCAGAAACATCTCGTTACAATAATCATCATTATGAAAGTCCTTTAAGAATAAAAAAAGAAATGTTTAAAACTTATATATTATTATTGACAGATGTATTTGGCAATGTAAGAGCAATTTGTAAAAAAAAATACTTGTACATCAATTCTGGAGAGCATAGTTGAACATATTTTTTTGAAATAAAAAAATAAAATAAAAAAACGGAGTGAACAACAAGAAATATAAAATTACCAATACAAATATAAAATTACTCAGTACTAGTATTATTCAACAAAGAATTTGATTTAGAAAAAAAACATATATGTATTTTTTTACAATTGTATTTATATTTTTTTACTAACTTTTTCAGGGTTCAGAATTTAACGAAATCAAAATAACTTTTTGTGATTATATTTTTAAATATATATATCATTATCAGAAAAAGTCGGATATCAGTAAACATTTTCGTACTATTTCGTACATAAACCTCATTTTAATAATCTATTAACTTATATTATTTAACTTTAAGAATTAAGATTATTTAGTTTTAATGTAAAAACGGTAGTTTTGTAATGTCAGGCCCATGGACACTATTGTATAAAATGGGACTAATTTAGGAAAACCCCTATCTCCACAGTGCCTGATAAAGAACCACGAATATTTAAAGGACATAAAACTCACAATAAAAGAACTCCAAAGTTGTCCGCTTAAGTTAGGCACTAACTTTGTGAGTCACGGCCCCAGACTGTAGATGCATTTGAATTACATTTAAATTTTCATTGTATTCTATCGCTGTGCTTCTATACCAACCATCAAAATGTATTGATGGTTTTCTATTTTACTAGGTGTTCAATATAAATCGGCTCTAATATTTTCCGAATGATATAATTGAAAAATGCCAGAGGAAAATTTTGCAGGTCTACTTTTAGAACTTCGTAAGAAAGTATTAATTTTTTTAAAAATTTTAGGGGATAGAAGTGGAACTAACAACACTAACACCTTTGGGGAATAACCCTACAAATTGAATTCGATATTTTCAAAATTAGGGAATATAAATATTTTTTTATTTTTGTTTTATTACCATTGTTCAGTCACTTCGTAGAATCGTATGTACAAATAGATAAACCATTTTTATGTATTTTCAACATCGTATTTCTGTTTTTTATATTAACAAGTCAGTAGATATAGTATCTTTTTGGTGAAAAATGCTAAGAAATAATTTTTTAAATGATTATTCTACTATTATGATAAGAAATTGAGAATTCATTAATATTTAATGAATTCAAAAGATATTTTTTTAAATTTTATAATAGTAACATTAATTTCAACAACCATAATGGTAATAAAGTATTAAATTTTATGAAATAGCTTTTGAATTTTTTTAACTTTTATTGAAATAATACAATATGTCACACTCAAGATCAAGTATTAAATAATAACTCAATCATACGATAAAACATGAATTCGATGTCTGATAATGGCTTTATATCTTCCAAGTTGTACTCAATCTATATAATAAGAACTTTTTGGCCTTTGTCATCATAAATAAATATTTAAAAAACATGAAATTTATACTATGGCACTCAGAAGGCTGAAAAAGCTGTTTAAGTGATTTCTCAGAAAAAAATGTATTTTTTAGTTTAAATTTACATACTGACATGCGTTGGTCTCCCTCGTGCTTGATATGTCAACTACTCTTATAGTCATAGGTCATGTGAAATGTGTGGCTCCAAAAATAAATATAAAAAGTATTAATTACATATAATAATGAATATTAACAATATATTTGGAGAGTTCCAACGCTATCCGGTTAAAGGCAGTTGGGACCTGAAAGCTTGACTGTCCAGGGAGTCAGATTACCTCAATTTCCACGCCGCTCACTGTCCTGTACAGGACTTAATTAAACTCAGCCAATGTTCTCGCCCTTTGTCCAGATAAGGTGATGTCCTGCAAGATGACTTTCCTGGCTTATCTTCAAGCTCTTACTTGCCACACCCGCAGCGATATGGCTTGTCAATGTATTTTCTTATTGCTGAGTTTCGTTCTTATTTTCAGATTATTTAACGATGGACAGGAACTCTCTAGTCAAACAATATTGTCATCGATATCTAATCGTCCATTGCAATTATATCACACTTCTCCATCAATTTACAATGAAGAAAAATGATATATTCTTTTGTGTACTTTAAAAAAATCTTTGGAGTAACAAATATAAATGTAAAACAGAATTTTTTTATTTAAGTGCAACTGTAACAACTAAAATGATACCTACTAAGCTAAATGAAACCTGGATCAATCTAGTGGTTGATAAAATTCCAACACCAAGATTTTCTAATATTTTCGTAAGGTTTTCTAGATGTTTTAATATGATTATAGCATAGTAACTGAAAACACCAGTATTCTGTATATAATGTTAAGTTTACTGCTTTTCCACAAGTTATCTTGCCTAATTATTGCATATCAATGATTTGTTACGAGTTATAAGGAGAAAAAAGAAACTACTTGGGAAAAGATTAGTATAAAATAATTTTACTGAGCAGTTTTCCGTATGATTTATTAAATATGTATATATATACTTCCACCACACAATTAGTAATAAATACTTACAAGTATTTCATGCGGATGTGTACTCTTTTTCCTTAGAAAAAGAAGGCCTTTTGAAGGGCCAGATATCCACTTTACAGCGGCTATCTATTACTATTAGGAGCCTCCTATGACACATAAGCCTAGCATCCGCTCATTTAATAGGGATTTTTTGTAAAACCCTAACTCAAGTTAGATATCCATTCTATATTCCACTTAGCTACGATGACCCATTTGTATTGCAAATAATTATAAAATAAAAAGTATAAAATATTATCAAGGTATTAGGTACAAATTAAATGGAATTGACTATTAATAATTTTGTATATTTTCAAGTTCCAACATTTAATTTTGTTTCGTATTACTTTAACTGATTTATTGTTACTTACTTATTTATTTTTTGATTTGTTTATTATCGTTTTTTTTTTCAGGTAAGTTACAAGATATTTGAACAATACCGTGCAAGTAACGCAGTAAGTTTTCTTATTGGCTATTTATTAGAAATATTTATAATAAGGTAATTTATAGATAAATACCAAGAAATTAAATAATAGTAACCATAAAACACTAGTTTCTGAAGGTTCTTAAAAATATACTTATATATCCACCCGTACCATTTTCCAAAAATGTTTTGTACTATTTTTACTAATATATTTTTCAGATTAAGATATTTCATTATTATTATTCGTTTTTAATTTAGCTTTACTAAAAATTTAACTATCTTAAAAAATAAACTTCTACTGCCAAGTTATTCGAAAACATAATTAAATGAACGGGTTAAAATGAGTACATGCAAGTCTTTTTCACGCAAGTCCAGTTAAGATTATGTTTTTCTTTGTGTAGACAGGCTAGTTAAAATCAAGTAATATAAAATTTTCTCTTGTTCGAATTTTCCTTCTTTTCCTCGGGTAAATACTGCATATGAGTTAGAGTGCTTTAAGGAGAATTCGTTAGGCAAGTAAGTTCAAAATCGTTGGTTCCGTCACTAAAATGAAATTTACATTAAAAAAAAAGTTAATGCATTTTTAATTACAAACGAACGTAGTAGACTGACCTAATGACGATGACTACATTTTTTATTTGTTTTAGCGTTCAGTACCGTTTGTCCTTTTATCCTACCTGTAATAATAAATGAAATGGTGTCTTTTAGTCTGTCGAGAATCCTTTCAATAAATTATTGGAAGTCCTTGAAGAGCAACGTTTTTAAATTTTTTTTTATTTTTAATTTAAATTGGATTATGGACTGTTACTGTTTTAATTAGTGAGGGCAAACGGATTTTGAGATGGAAGTTAGTTAATAATAATGAAAAAAGATTAATTTATCATGACTTTTTTTGTTGTGTGAGTCCATTATATTTCGTCGCGTACAGAATTTTCGTTAATTCATGATGTGCTATACCAGTTCTGTAAGTCATTTTAGAAACGTATCCTAACGACGTTAATAAATACTAAATGACTCAAATTTGACATTACGATACAATATATTTTTTATTTTATATTTACCTATATCTGTTCACGGAACACATCCTCAACCATAATTTTTAAGAACATAAAACTGCCTAATTTATAGATTCACCATATATTGTCTCATAACATTATAAAACTGCCTCAGCTACATATTCACCATTTAATTCAATTTAAAATGAACTCTGCCATTGCAGACTACCTCGTCAGACATGTTGCATACAGTGTGTAGTCAGACATATTTGAGTATTCCAATTGAAGGTTAACAACACTTAATTTATTAATTTGCACTTTTGAACTATGAGTTAAGCTTAACCAGAGCTTCTAGCCTTGGAAGAAGTGAAGAAGTTAAACAGATATTACAACGACTCAAGACAGAAAAATAAGGCAATAATCAAGTAAGATAAATCTAAATACAGATTAGATAACAGTCAGGTTTAATTCCAGCATTCAGTCAACATGAAACAATGATTTTAGTAATTCTATCTATTGTATCTAGTTTTATTTTAATTATTTGTATTTAATTTTATTGTTATGTTAAATCTCTATCAAATATAATGTGAAGTTAATTCTGTGCATTTATTCAAATTCTAATAAAATCTAATTATTATTGAGTACACAACCAGCGCTGTCACTTTTTTTTTCTGGCGTAATATTTAGTTTCCCCTAAATTACCCTGATTATTAAACAATATCTGAGTGAGTTTTTATTGCTTCCATATGCAGCAAATGTATATTTTATTGATATCATCAGAATTTCATCAAATCGGTCTTTCCAATTGTACTAAAATATTTAAGTTTGGTTGAAGCATACATGAGTCATAATAAATTTCAAGCTAATCAAGGACGTGTACAAACGAAAAATGTGGATTATTTTAAATTTTATCATGTAGAATAGTGCTATGAATTAATTATAAAGAGTTTTAATTAATAAAAAAAAAGAGACAAGATAAATATATCGCAGAAAATTAAATAAAAAAATAGTTTTATAGCAATAATAAGCGGAAATATATAAAGAAACTTCAACTTCCTACGGAATTGTTATAAATAAATCCACAAAAAAAAGTTTTTTTTTTAGCTGTAGAGAGTGATTTTGTTTGTTCACTTTTTTAATCAACTTGAAAGCTTAGTTACTCATGCGTACTTGAACCACATTCACATTTCGGTTGAGTCGTTTCCGTGATTTTTGTTCATCAAAACTGTCTTTAAATTACGTGAGTTTGTGAATTATCTGTACTACACTCACCTAGTTATACTGTTTACTTGTCGGTTCATATAAAGGGAAGTATTGCGTATAGAGTAGGTATATGCGTATTGGATTAAAAATCCTATAAAATTTTGAATCCCAACTCCATCCTGACGTTTTCAGGTCCTCTTAGTCCAAATAACCAAGATTCCCTAAATGGTGTTTGGCCCTGTCTCCGGGCACGTTTATGTTTGTTGTGGACAACGTAGCTTAGAAACAAAAAGTTGTATGAGAATGAAATTGTATATTTGAGCCAGGTATCATCGGTTTTACAATTTGTTTACTGTTTCCTCTAAAACGGATCTAACTATCTTGATTAAACTTGTCAAATCAATCTACAATTAAGTATTTTTAAAGCTCTAAATTAAGTCTTAATGCTGCATTATGAAGAATTAATTATTAATTATTAATCTTAGATCAGAATTAATTATTAATCTTAGGTCTAAATGCCGCATTTTTTTTAAGCGCTCTATAGAGTATCATTGATTTTGTTTATTTGAAGAAAAAAAAACTTGCTATTCGTTACTCCTTTCATCAGGTGTTAATTGACAAATATAAAAAAATAAATTTTTACTATGTGAATAATTTTATTATAATATGAAAATAAATAGTACGAATGTTGATTCTATCTCAAAGTACAGTCGTAAGTGAAAGTTGTGTGATCCACACTTGATCGTCATAGATTATCAGCAGCAAAATACGAAGAAATCCAATAAGCTCTTAACTGTATATAGGCCAATTAGGGCGCTCAGGCTATACCTAACCAGCAATGCAGGTTTGCTGCAAAGCTTAACCCCTAAGCATTCATAATCGTATCTTCTTGTTTTATCTTAGGGTTTTCACCCATTAATTTTTTTCATACATTTAGGTTTATTTAAAAAAAAGAGTAATGAATTATTTTTAAAGAAGTTGACATGATTCATCGGAAGTATAAAAAAAAAAATCATTACCGATTGTAATGCTTCTATACTAAGTTTTACAATAGGTTTTTTTTTTTAAATATGCTAGGGTCATTATTATATTTTTTAATAAATTTCTTGACTCTTTCAAATATAATTTATACAATTTATACGTAATAATTTATATA
>NW_027105704.1:1337901-1380863 GCF_000696795.3 Halyomorpha halys
CAATAATTAAGGTTAAAGATTATTATGTCTTATATTTTATTCTAATCTCACTGAACACATAGCATATAATACATTCTCACCAAATGTACTGCTCACGAATCACACCGATTCTGTTCAGATTTATAGGAGATGTTGAGAGAAGATCCCACAACAAAAAAACTTTTTCACTTAAAAAAAAACTATTAAAATCTATGATCACATACAGTCTAACTGTAATTCCAGCATGTATAACTAGATGCATAATTTAATATAGTAATTTACTATGTCAATTGTAATTGTAACTTTGTGATTTCAACTTTGTAAAATATAAATTGTAATTTTAATTTTCCCATTCTCACTCTGTAATTGTAACTTTGTTAATTTGTCAATTGTTTTTTACCAACTTGGTAATTCCATTGTAAATGACCATAGTGGTCGAAACACTTAATAATATACAAATAAATAAAATATTCTATTCCCTATCAAAACGCATCTCCTTGCTAGAAATTATTTTTGATATATTGAAGTTTTTAATTCTATTATTTCGTTTTATTGGCTTGGGACCTGTAACCGCACAAATATGCTTCCACCTTACTAAGGGAATGTCGAATAGGAAAAGTAGATCCAATTATATTTTATTTCAAATTATTACTTCAAATATATTTCATATTATACTTTTAGAAGCATTTTAAGATGGAAGTTTGAAACAAAAGAATCTTTGGTACTGTTGTCTTTAATTTGTGACTGTTATTAATTGAACAAATATAATTTATTAGTGATACGGTAAATAGCTCAGGAATTTTATTATATTTTTCATTTACTACATGTTTAATGTTAACTGATGATTCATCTTCATTTTATTATGACTTTTATCAATGAAAATACCTAATAACTGCAGATGTTAAAAAGTTTATATAAATTATATTCCACAGCACTCCCAGGATTCTTTTGTTGAGGCCTCTTTGTGCTGTTGTTGTTTGTAATGACTATGGGCGCCTTTCCTCCAAATAAAATTAAAAGCCCAATCGATCTTTGTCGAGATAAAATAGGACTTTCAACTTAATGTAATTAATGGCCAATAAATTACAGAGAGCGAAAGTCCCTTTTATCGCATTTTTATCATCTAGCAAGTCTACAAAGATAATTTCTTTTTTTAAGTGTTTCTTTGTTTAATTCACTGTTCGTAAAGCTATTTTTTAATCATTTAATTGGCAAGTAATTAAAAAATTAAAAACAAACTGTTTACAGGCTGAATATTAAAATATTTGTTTATGTTCTCTCTAGCTTGGATTGAACGGGTAAATAAAGAGAAACTTTTCGAAATTTAGATTGATCATTTTGAGTGATCTGTATACCGTCTTAATACTGAAGCCAAATGGAACTATATTATTCTCCATTTCGAATACATTTTTTGTAAATTGGTGATGTGGGATGACAGTTTAGAAGCTCGGAATTAAAAGAAATTTTCAAAGCTCGTAGGATGATCAATTTTCAATTTTTTAAGGTATCAAATGAAAGTTAACATTCACCTATGGCATTAATCGGACTCTACTAAGACAATCTCAGTTTTAGATATAGGACAATATATTTATAATTGTTTAAAGTTTGGTTCATAACGACGTGATTCCAGGTTCTTTCTGAAAATAATAAAAAAGTTTTTACGATCTTCCTTGACTCAACTATCAAATTTTTAATATTTGATAATAAAATTTATTTGAATATTTTCGTGTAAGTTTTAGAAACGCTAAAGACTGTCTTCAATTGAATAGCTGTTTCGGATTGTGTTATTTCCCAAAAGCCATGTTTTTAAATATTTTTTTTTTCTTAATAGCTTCTTAAAAATGTATGTTATCTACAACATTTTATGTAGTGAAATTTATTTTAATGGGCACTTTTTATTTTTATAATTATTTATTTATTGCTATTTAAAACTGTACATTATAATACATTTAGTAAATCTGATCTAAGTTAAATTGGATTGTTAAAAGCGTGTAGAGAAACTACCCATTGGTAGCACTCTAATAGATCGGTTACATAGGGAACATTTAAGGTCTTTTAATGGGCACTTCTCAATGTTGAAAAAATATATATATTGTTGAGACCGTCAATATTTCTGTTAAAGAAAGCTAAAATGAACTATTAAAAAAAAAAAAAAAAAAAAAAAAAACTAACAAGAAACGGAATGGAACAATGTTTTTAACAGTTATAGATATGAAAAACTGCATTTTTATTCCCACCCTTGTCTGTACCTAAAATTGTCAAGGTGTCTTCTTCAATAACATTGTATAAATACTGTTAATTTAGAATAATTTATTTGACGAAAATATTTTTCATCAAATGAAAGCTATGTGAAAGAGAATATTGGGCGATTGTCGTTAGAGCATGGTCGGTGTTTTGGGATCGAGATGAGCCCGACGATACGCTATGACATCGCCGGAGAACATTCTAGGGGGTTGAATTAAATTCCGCCTGTCAGCTTTGCAGAAGCTGCGGCCGATTATTGTTTGGTTCCACATCCCCCTCGTCTCATATTAAACGTGAGTCTGTGGTATATTCCCCGTGGTCGCCACCCGGCAATCTCGCTCCAGATTAAAGTAATGCAAGTTTATTCCTGATTGCTTGGTTTTCATGTTACAGATGAGTGTACTTACTATCCTTAACGTTGTTTATAATTGTGTGTAAGTATTTTTCTGTTTGCAATTTTTATTTACCATCGTTTTTATAATGAAAGATAATGAGTGAAAGTTATTGGCATGACAGGAATGTTACCGATCAATAAAACAACCCCCAACTCCAAGTTTTCCTAAGCAAGTTATCATACTATTTATTTCTCTACTAAATACCAGGGTGAGATCTATCTTCGATAAAAAAAAAACCCTGCATTTTGAAATTCCAATGAATTACATAAACGTGTTGTTATAAACAACTTTATTGTTTTGTTTTTTTAGAGAGATTTATTTTTTTACTATTAAATATTAATCAAAAAGATTAGGGAAAACCTTTTTGAAACATATTATGCCTACATTTTTTATAATAAAATGACATAATAATAAAACTTATCTAGGTTTTATGTTTTACATTTCTGCCTTTTCTATTGGTCAGTTTCATCTTTAGCACAGTCACATTATTTACATTTATTTTCGAATATAATTCTTTCAGAATTATTCGTAATAATTTATTTATTTTTTAAAATTATTTATTGTTATTTACAACTGTACATATATACACATCAAGTAAATTTTTTGTAAGTGATATTGCAAAGTAAGTGAGTCATCATACAAATATGTAGAGAATCTACCCATTGATAGAACTCCAAAAACATTTCTAAAGGAGAAGATTTCGCGGCCATCTTCTTTTCAGACGCTTAGTAGGATTGTTAGGTAGTGAAGGAGAAGCCAGGTTAGAAACGAGTTGGCTTGGGTGTTTGGGAAGTTTATCATGGAAGGATTGGTATCTGGTTCTAGCCAAATCGGCAACATATGGGACATTGTGGATTTTGGACTGTAAGGATTGGATTCGAGAAGAATTCGATGGTTTAGTGGAGCCCCAAAGCTCAACTCCGTATGTCCAGATAGGCCTTATAACAGTCATGTTGATCAGTCTTTTGTAATAATAATTTATTTTAAATTCTAATTATTTCCAATTTGTTTTTTTTTACTTCGATTTTTTTTCTTTCAAATATTATTATTAATTATCCCTTGTAAGATACTATTTGAATTGTTACTTTTTTCTCTTTCAACAAGATTTCACCTTATATCATCTCAGATTTTTTTTTAAACAAAAGTTAATGCTGTTTTATAATCTTTGCATGTTATTTTATGTATGTATTTTACTTTATGTTATTTATTTTTTTTAAATTAGTCTATTATATTATTGTTGTTTTATCTTACATGCGTAATTATTAATTTTGACACTTTAGCAATTTGTGTTTAACTCTAATTCTTTATATTACATTTTTGTTATTTTATAATATAGTAATTAAATCATTATATGCCAGAAAATGACTCAAATGTATAGTGAATTATTCTGAGGGGACTAGACATCCTAGAATAAATTTACTTTTCGTTTTATTTTATTATATTTTCTTAACTTAACTCAATTCTGTAGTTTTTCGACAATGAACTGCTTATCTAAACTAATAATTTTCAATTGGATAATCCAATTCCTTACTTTGAACAATTTCAAGGCTTCAGTATCTGTATTATAAAGTTGATTCTGTTTCTAAATTCGTTTTTGGATTATTCATTTTTCAAGTTGTCAGTTGAAGTGGATGAATGAACAAAGCATTTAATTTTTGGTTTAAAGTTGTTTAAGATTTAGAAGGCTCCTGCGGACATCTTGTAGGTTTTAACTTTGATGAGAGAAATTTATGTAGAACAATAAATAAGTAAGCTATTATCATAATTATTTTTCAAAACAAAAATAATTTAAAATTAAATAATTGAGAAACACGAATAAAAAAATCAAAATGATGTTGAAATGGAATTATATATATGAAAAGTTTAGCAAGGGAAAGTAATAAGGAAAACAGAATTATCTTAAGGAACGTTGTTATAATGAATTAATTTGACTATTAATTTACAGTTATCTGAATCTTACCATATTAGAACACATGATTTTTGGTGCTAAACCCGAATCAAATTGGAAGAGTTTTCAGTGGAAAAAAATTAGTTCACAGAGTGATGTGAAAATGTTTTATGTTTTATTATCTTAGTTAAGAGTAACCTATTTAAAATGAACAATTTCTAAAGCTATTACTATTAGAAGGTATGTAAATGATGTTTAGTGGCCTATCATTTTAAGCCCAGCTAGACCTGAATAAGGTTTATTATTCTATCGATGATTTAGATTTAAAGATAAACCCAGGGTATCAGAGTATTAGATGGGACTCATAGGCAACGTGATTGGACTGGTTACGATTGGATGTACCGCCTGAAGGTTTTCGCTAAGCTTCTCATTACGCTGAAAGTAGGCCAGTATAGTAATATAAGTAATTAATTGTTATTGTAATACGTATAAAGAAAACTTAGATAAATATATATATTTTCTTATTTCATTTATAAATGCAATGGCCTCTGCACAGTTGGAATAGTATGCTGTGTTCTGTATTCTTTGAAAACCATATTTAAGTGTATGTATTTCAATTTATCGCAAAATCAATTCTATATCATTATTTTTCAACACAAATAATTTTATTGCTTACCGCTGAATGATGATTTCTAATTTCAGCTAATTTTACAACGTAGCTCGTTATAAGTATTTTTTTTTTCAAATACTGCTCTACTCACTATTATTCAATGTTTTCAAGGCATAATAATAATGGCCGTGCATACCATAAATGATAAATACTCAGTAAAGTGTATAAAATACATTTCATGTATTGTATATGTATGAAGTATTAATTATATTTTAATGGAGGGTACGAAAAAAACTACATTAATTTAAATGGATCTCCCGCATCCTGTTCTGGTATAAAGTAATTTTAAAAAAATTACCTTCTGATGGCAGAAAATTATTGAAGAATAAAAAAAAAAGATCTGTACCGCTACAACCCATGAAGGGTCAAGGATTCAGTTCTTTGTAAAGAAGTACTGTTACTAGACCAACGGTTGTGGTAGGAGGTGATTTAGTCAGAATCATGCTTGACCGCCAGATTTTTACCCAATTTAAGAGGCTGGGTGGATCCCAGGAGGGTTCCTGAACCCACTGGAGTTGACCCACGGCTACAGTGTAACAGAAAATAATTTTCTGCCCAACCACATTCGAACTCGGGTCCCTAGAATTAGTTGCCACGCGCTTT
This sequence comes from Halyomorpha halys, assembly GCF_000696795.3. Classification (NCBI taxonomy): domain Eukaryota; kingdom Metazoa; phylum Arthropoda; class Insecta; order Hemiptera; family Pentatomidae; genus Halyomorpha; species Halyomorpha halys. The sequence goes on from NW_027105704.1 coordinate 1,343,681, forward strand.
ACCATGTGTCTACCGCGCTCCACTCTTTGAAGAATAAGGGTTAATATTGATGGATGTGGAGCACAGAAAGGCCCGAAACGTTAAAACTGTTTCACTATGCCTGCGATATTTAACTCCTAAATTAAAAGTTGCATTTTTTAACTAAAATACCCAGCGTATTCAACTCTTTTATCATTGTTGGTTTGATTAATTAGAAAAGTTAATATTTTTTATTTTATTTTGATTTTTTCCTTCCAATATTTGAAATATGTTAGAAATATTATACTATGCTGTAGATTTATTTTGTCTTTATAACGTTTATAGTTATGGATTGATTTTTCTTGTGCCTTGTGTTTGAGCAAGACAACGTGGAACTTCCAATTTGGCCATTTCTGTTGTTTGGGCGCCCCTCAATGATATGCCAGAAAGTTAATATTATTTTGCAAGTATGAGCTTTCAATATCGTCGACCGAGTGATTCGAATGGTTGATATTAATCATACTATTTCTAATTATGACGTTATGACCCGGTATAGGGTATACGAATACCACCGTTCTGCTCGATGTTTTCAGAATTTAGAGAAAGTTCTGTGATAAGATTATTTTCTTAAAAGGGGTTTTTGAGACTTTGAAGGGCTCTTAGCGAATCAGAGTAAATTAATACTTCAATTTAAATTTTTTTAAAAATATATTCGTTGTATGATGATACTATCAGTTTTTAACAACACATGAATCCTTATAAACAAAGGAGATATAAAATTATGATGCTTAAATATAAAAAAGCTTAACTTTACTCTTATGGAATAAAAAAAATATATATATTATAATAATTAGCTCTCTAATATTATGCAATGAATAAAACACAGAACGATCAATATTTGATGCAGTAACAGAAGAAAAGTCAACTGGAAAGGTCATCTTTCTTTGGGCTTTAACACATTCTCATAACCAATTTTTACAAGCCATCGTTTTCTAACTTACACCTTACCCTAACTTGTTGCATGCTATCATTAAAAACAAATCTAGAGTAGAGAGAGAAGAGGATGCTGGACCACTATCATGACACCGTTTACAATCAGAATGACAAAGTCAGAAATGCGAAAAGAAAGAAAATTTGGAATGTTGGACAATGGCAAGCAAGGAGGAAAATATGAAACTGAAGGAAATTGGGTACTGCATGTAAAGATATTAAACGACGCTCGGAAGCAACAGGCACTCCACTTTATACACAATCGCCGACTAAGTTTGGCATTAGTCCTACATACAATGTTCTTAACGTTTCCTTATTACATGGAATTGTACGAGATACTTCGTCACAAAGAAAGATTTTCTCTTCCAGCTACTTAGCTTTGCTAGTTTTATTGTGAAAGCTGATTACAACACATCGACAAGCTGTAAGCCTAACAGCCCTACCTACGTAAAAAAAACAGTCTATAGATTCTTGTTAAATGAGAAACTATATTATTCCCTATTTGTTACTTTATTCTTTTATTAGCTTTCTTAAGCTTGTCAAGAAATGTGTAGTGTATTCTTGTTGTATATTAGTGACAGTAAGTATTCTTGGTTTAGTTGAGGGCGTTTAATTCGTATGATCAGTATTACTTCGTGTAGTGTGCAGCTTTGGGCTGATGTCCTCCATGGATGTACTGTACTCTTAATTTCTTTTCTGTTGTGTTGGTCCAAGTTGCCTTGGATTTATTTAATATTTGTATTGTCATCATAGGATAAAGGCAGAAGTGGGAGCAATCTAAGCAGTCAGACGGCGGGTTCAATGATCACTTTTTTCCCTTAAGTCAGCTTTACAATTACCCGGGATGTCCCTGTGTCGTCAAGAAACGCGCGATGTATTCCCTTAATACACTGCACGAGGCCTAGGACCTTCACGGTCTGTCGCGCCAATAATATTAATAGAATTTGGAATATTAATTTGTTTTTCCCATCAATATCATTTCGATAATCTATAACTATATGAGAAAGAGATGGGTCAGTTTTTTTCTGAACTTTACCTAGCCATTTAAAGTGATAAATCACAAAAAAAAAAGTCAAAGTTTCTATCGAGATAACTTTCCTTGTTCGGAAAAGATCTGAAACTAAATCTTTGCAGACAATCGGACAGAAGAGCGAAGAGGCCTGAATATAAAACCCTGGCTTAGGTGGCCCTCGATAAGAACGAACGGAGGGTAGGGACCGAAATCAGCTCCAGGCTTTTATCCCACTCGAAGTTCTCGAGCGACATTTAATGTGTTTTTTGTTGCGTTTCCAAGCGAGTAGTATTAGAATCAGACTATAATTATTGGGTAGTGGATTCTTTTGACAAACGTAATGAAATGATAGATTCAACTTTGCTGCTTATAAAGCACATGCACTAAAAAAATAATAATTTTAAATAAGAAAATTTATTAAGTGCTTAAAATTAAAAAAAAAGTATATATTCGATGACGTCAGTTTTTCAGAACAATGTATATTATTTTGAATAATAATATATAACATGTTTTGCAGTATAGCTATGGATAGAAGAATTTTTGCAAGATACAACGTCGGGTATAGGTTTTGCATAAAAGCTCTCAGATCGGACAAGGAATACTATTGCAGTTTGATATTAAACTAACTGTGGATTTCCGGCGGTTTCTTCTTGTTTCATACTGTGTCTGGACGATCATCCGTAGAATGTGGTTCTGAAAGTTCTGTGGATGGCGCTGTGTGCCGTCTGTGAGGTGCATTAACAAAGGGCGCTCGTAGAGGTAGAGGAGCGCTCGTTAGAGGATACTTTTATATATTTGTAGTTTTAGTTGGAGGGAAAGGGATGAGGATGACGTGGATAGTTTAGGTAGTAAGACTGCCTCCTAACCGTCATAGTTTTCTGATTAATATAGATAAAACACCTTTAGGAAGAATCCAGTTTAATGTCCAAATATACTAAGTAATTGGATGGTGGATTGTGGACTTAGCAACTTTGAGCTTTGTCGGCAGTCTGGCTATCTTTTATGCCTAATGATCGAACACTACGCACTCCATTTTCGCTGAGTCTGCAAAGATGTCCCAGGCATTGAACTATATATTTACATACTTCTTCGGCCTATCACTGTACGATGCGTGTGGTTTATGCTGCTGCTGTAGATGGCGATGTAACAGATTACCTAACCAGAGTTAGGCGACGATCATAGCTGTCCTATACTACATCTGCAGTATAAATTGAGAATCATACAGGTGAGAATACTACCTCTTGTGGTACACCACACGTTATGGAACGGTGCTGAAGTGATTCCCTTGAACTTGTACGGGGAGCCTTCTTTTTTAGAGTTCTGTTACTGGATTCTGTTAAGATATAGGCTTTAAGATTTCAAATCCATTGTGAAATGGATTTTAATTAAAATAAAAAATGGATATAGTGAATTTTGAAGGTTTCGTCCTCACATTTTCTAGAAATAATTTTCATTTGTTGAAGAATCTCAATGAAAATGCCTTCAATTATTAGAAAAGCCACTTTTTTCTTAATGAATTATATAATTAGGCATATACTTCATCTTATGTATTTTAATTAAATATATAAAGCTTATATCGACGAACAACGTTAAAGTATTTGGATACATGGTTACAAGTTTCTTTTGAGGTTCTAATAGCAGGGCCCTACGGTTAGCGAAGACATTAGAAAAAAAACAGCCTTTAAAATTATTAGGAAGGCTTTACATTTTTCAAAAATTGCCTGCATAACAAGGATAGATATCCAAACGGATTAGGTCTGGCATCTATGTCTAAGACTCTAGTACCTTAATTTTGTAATTAATTTCCAATAAAGAATCTTAGTAATCGAAAAAAAAATAATCACGGAGAAGATAAATCCCTCTAATTTTTTTTTTGGATTTAAGTTTCTTGATAAGTTATAACTTTCACTCATTTCATGGAAACTACCAGGCCAATTGTTTTGAGACTAGGCACTGAAGTTACTGTACTTTATGTTTCATAATATTAGTTGATGAGTTGTTTCCTACGGCCATATCTCAGCCATTTATAAAGACAAAGGAAAATAATATATGTTATTACTTTTTCAAAACATTAAAAAAAAGTAAATAAATAAAAGTTTTTATAAATTGATTAAAATTAAAAAAAAAATAAAATTAGACTTTTGTTTCAATATTATTAATATTGAACCTTTGTAAATCGACCTGGAAAAAAATTAAAACCCTCTCTAATTTTGAGGCCTTACGTTTCAAGATGCCTAGAATCTAAACACACGCCTGAAGTTTTATTTTTTGTTATTTACTAATACAATAAAATAATTATTCAATGTGTGATCATTTGCAATGTGTTTACATTTTGAAAAGGTTGTAGTAGAGCAGAGAAGTGAGCTCCGTGCATTTTTTCTGTAAATAATAAAAAACTGCTGAAAAAATTTAAATTATGCAAGCTTGCTATTGAGAAGATTAAATAAATATTGTTTTCTCAAAAGATTAATTAAACTAACAATTGCAGTAAGAAACACGTGGAGGGGGATCAATTAATCCTTTGGGAAAATTGAATTTATTTAATTACTATTTGTTTATTAATGTGACAATTCGAAATGTACTCCATTTATCTTCTGCTTAGGAAGGATAATAGGAGGTAGTTGAAGGGAATATATGGAGCCCTTGTAATTATGGTAGAGACATATACTAATTACGCCAGGTGTTGGCATACCGGCTAAAGTGGAATTTAACACCCATAGTTCACTTACTAATGCAATTACTAAAGATTGATTGTGTCAATTATTGCCTTATTTACATGTATTCTCCACAGGAATAATTTGGATTCATACTTTTTGGCTTTTTAAGTCTCATGGTATTATTTGGGTCCGATAGTAGTAGAAAAAGAAGCGATTTTTATTATTTTTATGTTTATTTATTGTTTACTTCTTTGTCTAATTAAAGTTATAAAACAGCACATTTTGTGAATGTCGAAATTTAGCTCTCTACCAGAGACACCTTTCCTACGTAATACAGCTTTTCATTCCTATAATTTTGTGTTTAAAATAAATAGAATATTATTTCATTTTTTTTTTTTACTTTTCTAGATTTTGGTTGTAGGTGTTATAAACTACAAAATATTGTTCGAGATATACCTTTATTTATGATCTTTTCTCACTGAAATGGTTATAATACAAAGATATAAAATTGAATCAAGTTGAATAAAGTTGAATATCTACAATTCAACTATCCTACTCTTCATAAAAATTATAGGAAGTTCAAATCGATCCTGAAATTGGATAAAAAATAAACTAGAAATGATCATTTTTTTTTTATTTTAATTTTGTGTTCTAAGCCAAATGATCATTGACATTCAAGAAAAAAGCTACACACACACAATCTGATCTTTGTATTGCATCTTATCTATTTATTGTTGGTAAATAGTGAGAGCATTCTAGAGGATTTGGTTTATTATTTTGTTGACATCAAGAGACACCTAGTAGTTGATATAACACATCTTACCCCCATTGTTCTGATTCGTTTAAGTTATAAGTCTAACCAATCGAATATAAAATTCGTTTTCAAAAAGTTTTCTTGGTTTTTAGACAGAAATGTATACTCTTAAAACTATAAGTTTACTTAATTAATTTCTTTTTAAAGAATAAAACGGGACAGGAAGTTTCTTAAAAGTTTGTAAATGTATTTATTACTTGAGTAGGGGACTACTGTTACCCTTTGGAAAAGTCAATTATCTGTTAGCAGAAGTAATCTCGGCCCAGTCCTTTGGGAATCATTCTACCAAGTGACTTCTCTTCTACAATGTGTGGGAGTATTGGCTACAAGAGAATTTTCAGATTGATTTACTTTGAGAGTTGCTGTTAAAATACCTACATTTATTTATGAATATTTTAGAATATAACCGATATATTAGAAAGTTGCGGGGCTCAGTTTAAAGATGTGATATATGGGTTGATGTAGAAACTGCTGGAGAATGTCTAGGATAGCGTATGCTCTTGAGATAGGCGTTCAGATCTTAATTAAATTTCAGAATTCATTAATACAATGGAATTGTTAATTTATCAGATTATTATAGGTAATATAAATAAAATAAAATATATGGTAGTTTACAACAATGATGATTTAATGTATTTATTAATAGTATTTAACCTGCGATAAATTTGGAATGTAAATACACTTTTTACATAAATTCTAATATATCTTATATCTTGGTAGATATATGGACTAGCAAATTTTTATTTCAATTTACTTATTTATTTGGTTAAGAATAACTAATGTGGTACGGCCAATTGATAACATCTATCAGTCCGTGCTAAAACAACATAATAAACATAAAATAAAAGATTTACCGTAACATTTTTAATTATTTGGGTTTGCGGAGACTGCAACGGGTTATAAGCTAAAAATACACAAATTTGAAATTGTTTCCTGATTAAAATTAGTGGTTTAATTTGTTTAAAACAGATAAATTACAAAGTGTTACAAAAAACAAATTAAAAATTGAAATATAGGTGATTTGAAAATGGAAACTAATGATAATACGGGTGTATAGTTTTAGAGACTTTAGTAGTGTAATGAAAAGTTGATCGAAATACAGCTTATTAGGAAAATAATAATGATAATTTACAACTAATAAATTAATATGTTATAGTGAAGTGAAAGCTAAACAAAACTCACCACTTTTTTGTAGGTTTTAAAGCAGTGTATGAGAGCATAATGTGAGAAGAGCTATACAGACAAGAAAACTTAACATTCCTGAGAAACTTAAACAGAAAAGCTGAGGAAAATGGTAAAGTTTACTATGAAGGGTGTGAAATAAATGGTGGTTACGGTTATAATAAATATTAATTGATCCGGGGAACTCCGTGCAAGAAAAGATTTCCGGCAAGGTTATACACTGGCCTGCATATTATTTACTATGACTGTTAAGTAGGTTATAAGAGAACCGGCTTACGCAGGCAAGGAACTGTATGTCGTAGACATCGTGGGACAGTCCCCTTGGACCATGATCCTTACATTATAGGCCACAGCTAGAAACTTGGACTTGAAGACAACGAGTCCTTGGGCCCCATTAGTTCCAAAAGATAACATAGTTTATTTATCTTTTACCGCAGTTCTCTGCTGACCCAGAAGAATGACCCCGATATTCAGATTAGCAGAAGGATTACTGCAGCCAATCCCCGGTTCTTTGACCTGAGAAAACAGCGAAACAGACTAATACTCTCCAGAAATACCAAGCTATACCTCTATAAAACTCTGGTACACCCCATTCTTCTGTATGGGTCTGAATGTTGAAAAATATCAAAGGCTATTGTAAAAGGGTTTCTGATCTATAGAAAAATTCTCCACCGAATTTTCCGTGGTAAAATTGTTGGAAAGGAATGGAAAAGACGAATTAACCCGGAGTTATAAAATTTTAGAGAACCTGATGTTTTCGGAACAATAAAGCTAAAACGTTTAAAATACGCAGGGCATACCACCACAGTGGTGAACGGAGAAATTTTGCAAAAATATTCAATTTATGAAACCAAGAGGAGAGGGAGGCCGAAACTGAGTTGTCAGGTTAGGTGCTGTGGCAGGAGATATTGAAAATATCCTGGAAATCAAGAATTGGATGGCGGTTACTCAAGACCGTGACGATTGGAAGAAACGGATAAAAGAGGCCAACACCTGCAACCGGGCTGTAGATCCGTGAAGAAATAAATAATAATAAAAATTCGAAAATTCTATTTTTGCTTACATTCTGATACTATTCAAGGCATACCTAGAATTTCCATTTCTTATTCTTCATATAAATGGTAGTAATTCACCTTAAATTCTTACAGGATAACCTATACGAAAATAATCGAATAATCCAGTGATTTATTAATATAAGGACGAATTTAATGTTATAATTCCCTCTGAGGCGTCTGAAAAGAAGATGGCTACGGGACCTTCTAATTTAAATTAATGTTTGAAGTACCTCCGATGGGTGGTTCCTTCCCAAGATTTTCAAGTTGTATATGAAACATACAACATATTTACTTATTGTATTATTTTGTACAGTTGTAAATTACATTAAATAAATTTAAAAAAATGTTATAATTCAAATCAAAGAGATGTAAAAAAAAAATTACTGTACCTGACTTAGTTTTTTACGGGTTGCAAAGCATAATCAGAGGTATGAAATGGAACTGGTTTCTAACCACTGGTGATGCAATTTATGAATGGTGTTTCCTTGCTCCCTAGGTTGTCATAGTACACTATTACATATTTCCACAATACATGAGATCTAACCCAACTGCTGCTTTGGAATAAATATACCAGTCCTGTCTTATTTCTGACGGTAACTTTGAACAACATTTATATGAATATTCATATTTACATATCATGAATAAAGTCGTTGGAACACAGATTAATTTATTCTTTATAAAATAAATAATTAATAACAATGAAAATATTTTAATGTAAATATCGCCAAAACATAACGTTAATGAACATACCTTCATTGTAAATGTGTTTCTTGTTTTTAGATCCTTAATTCATATTTTCAATATAGAAAATTAACTCTAAATTAAACCTTACGTAAAAATACAATGAGTAAATAGACGTCAGATTAAACAAGTTTTCAACTACGGTTTTGCTCAGTAGTTTAGGGAACGTACAAGAGGAGTATTATTTGACAATAATGTGATTTTTTTCCATCTGTTTTTTTCTATATAATTCTATCCATTTTTATATATAATATAATATAATATTCATTAACTGAATATTGTTTATTTTAAGAGATGTTACTGCATGTATTGAAAGTGGTTCTCAGCAAAAATAACACCCTAAATAAGTTTTTTGGAATTTATTTATCTAAAAAAACATTTTTTGGTTAAAACATCGTTGATTATACCTGCTTTAAGAGAGAGAATTATTTTTTTTTACAAAATTACGTTAAAATATTTATAAATTAATTAAATTTCGAATGGATTTTATTTTAAATCAGAGTTTACTATAAGAATATATTCTAAATATTTATAAGTTTTATTATTAATACTGAGTATTCCATTAGCTAAAGTACATATCATTATGAAATATTTATTAATGAATAATTGTTATATTTATGGAAGTAAATTAAAGTGGATTCAGCATAAGTAGGCATATTCCAAGTTATTTATTTTTTTAAACCCTCTCTATTTCAATAATTTACCATCTTTACTTTTTTTGTGTCTACTCTAACGTATAGCGGTTTATCTCATACGAAATTATTTTAAACCAAAGCTTAAAAAAAAAAAGAAAAATGTAAATCTTCCTCATTGTCAATGAATTAGTTCATTAAACAATATTCAAGTGATATTCATGTATTATATGTTTTTACCTGGCGTTATATGACCTTAATTAGCCAAACATTTTAAAAATAAATACCGTCTACTCCTGACCAAACCAGCGGATATGCCATAAATCACCAGCTCATAAAATACTTCAGAGAGCATTATTTAGGGGCGGTTTTCTCTCTGCAGGCCTGTCACTTACTGAGACACTATGCGTGGTCTACCGCTAGAGTTCAGCACCATTCTGATGTTTTAATATCTATGAACGTACAACGTACAAATTCAGATTAAATTAAAAGAACAATTTTTATCACTTTTAAAACATTTATAATATTTTCAAATTCGTCTTCTTCATATTAAAGTGCTTCGACCACAGTGGAAAGTGTATATTTTTTTCCTTGTATCAATGACGGATATAATCAACGGAGTATAGAATAGATAATACTTATTATCGTATGTATTAATGGAGTGCTCAAGGATAAATAAATTCACAAAAAAATACCAAAATCTATTACAATTTCCGGGAAATGAACTGTCGCCACTTACTACATGACATTTTAAAATGAAAAACTGTGTTTCATAAAATACACTCCTCTGTCTATCGCTATGGAAACCAGTTCCCTATCCACTATTCATCACTATACTATTAATTTGGTCTGATCCTATCGTCTAACTAAAGCCCACAATCCATTACTAGGGAAACTGGTTTCCTCTCCACTTCTGCTCAATACACGGTTTATCCGGTCTGACTAGTTCACTCTAAACGGTACTTTTATGGACTGAGCTCCCGATTTATCTGGTCTGATCTGTTTTTCTAAAGGCATCTTTAAGAGTTACAGATATGCGGGAATAATACAATATTTGTCATTATTACCTTCTTTTTCTCCATTTTTTCACTTATTAAAATTTATTAGCTTGTCTAACCTCTCATGAGCATAAAAAGTCAATGTTGTAAGACCTTTCCATACTGGGAATGTATAATAATTTAGAAAAAATAAATAAAAACAATGACTTACGGCTTATTTAAAGTAATAATTTATTCTTAAAACAAAAGTAATCAACTAATTATGGTATAATGATAACAAAGACAGAATAAGATTTTTTTTTACATTTACGACTGTTCATAAAATACAACAAGTAAATTTGAAGTAACATCATAATGGTATGATACAGGCATGCAAAGAAACTGCCCATTAGTAGCACTTTTACAATATAAGGTCACGATAGCATTTTTTTTTAAGGCGCCTCGGAGGATTGTCAGGAATGAAAGGGGAAACTAGAGGGTTTGAGTGGTTAGGGAGTTTATAATTGAAGGATTGATATCTGGTTCGGGCTAGTCCTTTGTTAAGATGTAGTTCAAGGTACAGGATATGTGCTACAGGGGTAAGTGCTACATTATTAAAGTATACTATAGGGCAGTCTGCAGGTTTACGACGAATAGTGAAGGTGGTTTGATGGGGTTGGTTAGGATTTATTTTTATCCTCCAATTTCGGCATCATTCTTCGAGGGTTGTGATATAGGACTGGATTGTTTGGTATGCAATCAAAGGGTTATTATTAATTATGAGCAAACATGTATCATTGCGAGTATGTAATCTCTGAATGATGCTGGATATTTCCGAAGGATGAAATGCTTTAGATGGTAGGGGTAAGGGTAATATTTTGTTCTGCTTCCATACATTCAAGGTGAATTGGGTTAAAGATATCGGGATACGGAATAAAGTTTTTAAAAAATTGTTCTCCAAAGGTTTGCGATTTTTGTTCGTCATTTCTGGTCCAGGTTTGGGATTCGCTAAGAAGCGGGTTGTTAATTAGGTTGTTTTTTAGGGATGTAGGCCAGTAAGTAGTATTTTTGGGCGAGATGGTAGCATAAGTATTGCAGGTGGAAACTCGGGATAGGATGTTACCACGAGAGTTGGTTGTTCGGCATCCCCATCGTTGGTGTACAACATTGTTGGCTCCTCCAGCAATGAAGCGCGGTCCAAAGGTTCGGAATAAGGAATCAAATAGGTTATAAGAAAGGTTATTACCAGGAGGACAGTTTACGAAATATGAATAAATAACAAAAATAGAAACAATAAAAGAGAAAATCAAATTAATGGTAATAATCATAATGTTAAAAATACAACGAATGATAAAATTTAAAAAAAAATAGCAAAATTAATAAATGACTCAAATAATGACAATGGAATTATAGAGAAAATTAATAATGATATTGAAGTACTGTAAAATAACAATTGATAAAATTTTTCAAAATAAATTGTATACCAGGACTGATGGAAAAAGTAAATAAGTCTTTAAATAAATTGTATGATAAAATATAGATTTATTACTAAAAGAATAAAAAATGTTGATAGCTGCAAATCAATGATGAAGTGTATAAAGGGAAAATTAAAGAAATATTTATAAGATTAGAGTGGCAGTCAAAATTACACTATGCGATGGAAAAAGATTGAAATTAAGTTTTCTTGCTTCATTGTGAATGTTAAATTTTGACAAAATATATCTTCATATGGGTGTATATAAGAAACAAGGAAACATTAGTTCTAAGGTAAGAACAGTTTGTTATAAAAAATTTTTGTGTATATAAAAAATCAATATTTTTGTATGGGTTCAGTGCCTTCGCCTGAATGCCATCCACGAAAATCGTTTTAAGTATAATTATCAGGTATTGTTAGTGGGCTTTATTCAAATTACATGATGAAAAGATTAATTAAAACTTATAAAGGAAAAGAAAATTCAGTTATAAATAAATTGCTGATGTAATTATAAGTAAATGAGCATACCGAAGCTAAACAATTAGGCATGGCAGTAATTACATTTTAATAATAGGGGCCTGTTTCATTGACGGTTGATAATTCTTGTGACATGCGGCGGTTGAAGGTGGACGTCGTAAAATAAAGGGGAGAACTTACAAAATGGCTCGACTGCTTTCTAAAGATACCTGTTCTCTTCATTACTTCTCTTATCTCTGTTTTTCCCCATTTACCTGGGAGCTATTCCATGGCCTAGTCGCTAATTGGATACAACTAATTTTGCACCAAATAAGTTCAATGTACAGAAATTATTCTTTCACTTGATATATTTTAGTTTTAATCTGCCTAGCTACTTCCTGATCGCTAAGCATGCAACTTTTTCCAAGTAGCGCTAGATGGGATTAATATTTTAAACTTTCGTGGTAATCGAAATACTTTCACTTACGGCTGATTGTAAATTTGACGTTATGAAAAATTATAAATTAATTTTGTACTTATTTATTTTATTTTATGAGGGAAACACGTATTGTATCTCCTTTATTAATTTTCTTTACGTTTAGGACAACACTTTATTATCTAGTCCAGGTGTATCAAGGTACCTTTGCCAGGTGTGTCGCTTTTTTCAAAATATTAATAAAAAAAAGTAAAATAAAAACATTTTGGGATTTTCTATGCGCTGTCCCTTCTTCTTACTCTACCTATCCAACCGCTCTAAGGATAATTGCGTCGATTTTTTTTAGGTCAACAAGAGTCCCGCGAAATATTGTATATCCCAACATGGGTTCTGCACAATTATTTTTAGCCCAAGGAAGGTTCTGCAGCGAAAAACGTTTGAGAACCAATAATAAAATTTCTAATATGACATCTGACCTATTGACAAATTACTGTATTAGAAGAAGTTAGATCTTATCAACCTTTACATTCACATTAATTATATTAACATTTTGTATATTGATATCAACCCCTAAATGAATTGATTTTTTTTTTAAATTTTTATGTAATTACTTTAATTATATGATGTCTTGCATCCTTCTTTTAAGACATTTGTCCTGATTATTAAATTTCGTCATATCTTTAATCTTGAAATTGATGTTTTTGTACAATGATATTTAAAAAATGTATTACTCAGTATATACTTTTTTCTTTAATTTTTAATTATTCTCATTTTTTGTAAACTTCCATTTACATGTCATTCTCTGACATATTTAATTAAGCTTGTTTATTTATTTTATCGGATTTAGCCCAATTTTACCCGACCACAAATTAAATAATAAACATTATAAATGAATCCAAATGAACTCTGAAAACGCTGGAACTTCGAGAGAATAAAAAAAAACACACAACTTTTACTTAAACCCCCCTTTTTAAATATTCATTAAAGATTTGAGTAGGTTGGTATGTTCGTATTTGTATCACTATATTTGTAAGGAAAAAAAATCTCGAGGCGAAAAGTTTATAATTTTCTATTGCTATAAAAATACTTATTTCAGGGTTTCTCGAGATGGTGGTGAATGTAAATTTTATTCCGGCCAAGAATTGATCATTTGAACAAAGGATATGTAAGGTGTAATGCAATTCGGAAAGATCTAGCGCTCTTGGCTTTCCCTATTCAAATCGGATATTCATTTATCCTCTATTTATTTTTTTGGTTATTCATAAAATTCTTTAATATTTTGTATTTATCCATTGTTTAATTTTCCAGAAATTCGTCATTTAACCGCTGCGAGATTATTTTAATGAAAATAAGACATAGCTAATATCAAAATTTGTTTTATTGTACATTGACATGAGGAGTATATTCACATCGAAATCTGTTTTTAAGAAAAAAAAATATATACTTCATAAGAAGTATGCTTTCACTTCTCTGGCATATATTTATTGTTTTTGAGCTTGGCTGATCACAGATAAGTACACAGACCCTCCAAAATATTAGATTTTTTGGACTGAGGAGATTTCAAAAATATCGAGATCTCAAGTTCAAAATTTGGCAAGATTGCGACACTTTCCCGTACTGTATATACCATGTATACCACATGGACAGTAAACTGCCAGAAGGACGAAGATATTACCTCCAAAAAATATCTTCCAGGACATTAATCGAACATTAGTTACCTACATTATAATTATTTAATTATCATTTAATTTGTAGAAAATACTAATAAATATATATTTCTAGTTTGTTTGATTTTTTCTTCTAATTTCAGGTTTCTCTAATATCGACTTATATTTATTATGTAACTTTTTCATTGCGCCTTATAAGATTAAAGTATAAATTCACTACAAAGCACGAAATAAATTCTGAGACCACATCCCGCAAACTACATGTGACTAACGTCGTAATGAGTTGGGGCCACCCTGGTTGGAAATGTGTTGAATAACTTCATTTAAACAGTAATTCCACTTCTAGCTGGCCATTTCTCACTAACCAGCTTTCTGCCTACTACTAATCTCTCTTTGCAATGGGAAATCTTTTGAAGCTGTTATCTGATAAAACCGTTTATGGCGAGGGTTTTATGCTAATTAAATAGAAGTTATTTAAACTGAAACATACCCCATCTTAAATGTTTACTCTGAACAAGATTAGCTTTATCTTCATAATGCCCATTAAAAACCTCCCACATTTTTAATTTATATCTGAAATTAAAAATTATTAATGAAGCTCTTCAATATTGCAAATTTACTGGATAGTGTTCGTGGAAATTTTCTATGAGTTTACTCATTTAATCATTTAAATTTTAATGAGTTTAGTCATTTAATCACGTAGGGCCTCTTATCGCGCTCAAAACATCATTCTCGGTTTATGATTTTTACGAAAATTATTCATATTTAATACTACAATTAGTATTGTATCTTTGTGAGCAAAGTTTATCGACCTGCTGTGAAAATGTATTTACAATTAATATTCAACAATACTAGTCCTCTTTACTTTCGTAGATGCTATTACAAGTCATGTATCAGTTGTATTATAAATATTATAGAGTCTGGAGATTTAAAATTATATTTAATTTTCAGGGGCTGTAATTTTTGAAAATTGACCATGCATGATCAATATTTGTAGTTCTCATAGGTGAATAATATTCATTCAAAAATTAGTTCTAAAAGGTTTATATTTTTTATCTTACATAATCTATAATAATGTGTTGTTTACTTTATAAATAAGTAAATACAAATAATTTTGGGTTGTAGTGGCGATCATCGATATTTTAATGTTTTTCATACTAAAAAACAAGAATGGTTGAATAGAATTTAACTATGAATTGTCTTTCCTAATTCTGTTTATTATATTTGTAATTGACTTTATGTATGTAAGTGTGATTACAGGATTCAAAAACTATTTTTTTTTTAAATTACTACTGTGAGTAAAATTTACTTATCATTATTATTATTGCATCTTCAAAGAGGGTTAATATCGTAGAGTTAAAGAAACTAGAACAATGATCCAATTCGAATATGTTAGTAAATACCACATCGTTTAATTCTATCATTAACTTTTGGTCTTAGACAATGTTAGAGGGACGTGATGGTCGTGTAGGTTGGGGCACAGGTCCCTGTGCGCTCGGTTCAGAATGTTGTGGGTTCGATCCCCACCTGGGGCAGTTAACATTCATTTTTCTGTGGTCCCGAGGAATGAATCTTGACACTCCCACCTTGGTCAGTACGCGGCGGCAACTTAGGTAGTCGTCAGAGGTTGGCAAAAAGGACCATTAGACCCACTTGCCGGACTTGTTCCTCCCACCAAATAGCAGTACCAGTAGTATAAATATAGAGAAAGATATTTTAACAATAGTTCCTGTTATATAGGCTTTATATTCCAGTACCAGCAGTCAATGTTAGTGTCACTAAGGAAATGCTATAATTTTTAAGGTTGAGTCAAAGTTTATATTTTTAATTTTTTTTTTCTCTTTTCTTCCTAATTATAATTTCACTGAAGTTTCTATTATTTTCTAAAACGTTCTGCACTTATAAATTTATGAAAGAGTTGCGTATAATTTAAAATAAATAAACTAAACATTAATTTCAGGAATTTCGTCTCTATTTTATGAATGTATTTTCAAACGATATAATGTAAATTTAGACGGCCCTTGGTCTATTGCGACTGGGAATTCCAATTAAGAAGGTTGTATATAAGAATAATACTAGTCGCTACATTAAAATTTGAAATAGTGAACACTATAATAAAGTGAACCGCTGCAATCTATGAAGGTTCAGAGATTCAGTATTTATAAGGAAGTATTTATAAGATAACGGTTATAACAGGAGATAATTTGTTAAACGTCACTCTTAACGGTTTTTCCCCAAATAAGGTGACACCCACTTTATAGAGGCTTTGTGAGCTCTAGAAGAGCCCACAGGATTGCCTCACTGCTACAATAACAAAAGAAATAATTATGTCCCACAGTCTGGAACACCATAATAATGCAGAATTATATTTATTTTGTTGAATCTTAAATATTACAAAAATACTTTAAGCACAAATGTATAAAATATTCATTCAAATAATTTAAAGAACAAAGTTATTGTTTTTAATTAGGTTGATAATTTATAATGAAAATAACCAAAATATTTACAATTGTAAAAACAGCGATAGTAATATAAATGCAGTTACAAGTTAAATGTTTTACTTAAATTAGCAGAAAACTTCAATTCTTAAACACTAGATATTAATGCCATGAGTGAGCTTTGAGCTCTATATAGCCCTGTGGTGTGTTGATCCATCGTGGAAGCAACTTAGACAAACCATGTCTGTTTTGGAGAAACTTTAGACTTGAGTTGACCTAAGAACTCTTCAGTCTGGTTGGTGATGAGACCTGAGTCTGATAGCTACTGTTGCTTACTAAGACGGGAAACGTTGCAAATAATACAAAGACATATTACAATTCGTTATACTTCTAAATTGTCTAGGATCTTTTATGACATTTAATAAAATATAAACATGCTTAAATCAGATTTATTTATAACAATATAAATATAACAGTGCTTCCTTACAAAGTACTGGACTCCTGACCCCTCCTAGGTTGTAGTGCTATAGATTTAATTTTATTTTAATAATACAAATTAGAGAAGATTTATGAAAAATAAAAATAATTAAATATACGCTGAATCACGAATACAGACTATGTACTGTGTAGTCAAGTAAAATAGAAAAGTTAAACCAAACCTTGAATTGTAAACTATTTTCATTCAGGGGATTATAATAGTAGAATGTTTACCACTCCCTAAGGGTGTGTGGGCCCAATATTCCAGATTTTTCAAAATGTCTACTGTATATTTTTAGGTTTTTTAGCCAATCAATCTTAAAATATTACATGTAGCTTAAATATTTAATTTAGTTACATTTGAAGGATTAAATTGCGCAAATTTTGGTATATTACAAAAAGTGGATAGCGGTTTATATCATCATAAATTTCGAAAGGAAACGTAATATTACCGCAATACAGTGTCCAGTGCAGGTGTAAAGCAGTGCATTTTTTCTTATATCTAGAAACCATATACTATGAAGTTGTTTCAATTTTTTTCTTTTTTTTTTAATTCTCTTTATTTCGAGATGGCAATATTGTTTCAACAGCTATCGCGCATTTTCTGTTAAAAGAAAATCCATACTTTTACCTAGACTATACAATCGGAAAAGTAAATGTCCCTGAAAAGTAGTTATTGAACTATTCTTGGTCGAAACCCCGGAGTTCATTTTAATCAAAGAAAAAATTAAAATAGTTACTCAATTTTTATTCAATGCTCAATATCTTGAAAACTACCTAGCGCACGATAACATGTAAATATTTTTTTTCCAAATAAATGAATTTTTCTAAATCCTAATTAAACTCATTTTGTTCAATGTTTTCCAAGATATAGTTTTTTGAACACCAATATATTTTCTTTGTCAACAAGGAGAAAATATATTTTGACAAATACCATGAAAATGAATATTTCTGAGGAAATAATCATCATAAACTAATTTATAGTAAATTTAACGAGCTTCAATTCGAGCCCTAGTAAAACTGATCATATTCATGTACTCTTTATACACACATATGTTGTTTGTATTCACCCTAGTTGATAGTTTATGAATTTTTACATTATTTGGTTTGTTATGGGGAATCTTAGGTATTTTTATTCCTAGAGCGTATTAATATTATTACAGGATTTTGCCATGCATTGAAAATGAGTCATATCTTAAAAGAACGTTCACTATCTCAGGAACTATTTGATGTAGAGATATCTATTTCGTCTCAAGTTGAAGCAAGCTAAATACAACATAAGGTAGTTTGTGATGAACATCTCTGTGAGACTAACAGTTTCACGATATTTACTGTTCTTAATTTTTTTTTTTGGTAATTATATTTACTATATTTAGCAAAATATCGAACGTAAAATTTCTTTGAGGGTTCAGTTTAATGCTTGTTAAATGCTCCATAAAGTAGTTCATAATGATTATTATCATATGAACAGTACTTTTGCATGGTATTTGCCAAAAATAATGCCCAATTCTCAAATTGATGTTTTCTCAGTTTCGGACAAAAATATGGGTATTTGAAAAACATTATCTTGAGACTATTCAAAATAGAAAACTGTATTAAGGCTCAAATTGAATACTTTACAAATTGGCTACTTACAATACTTTAGGAGTTATCGCGATAAACCTAAAAATATTCAGTGAGCATTTTGAAATATCTGGGATATTAGGTTAACGACACGCAGGACGTGGTAAACCATTTACTATAACATTTTTTAAATAGTTTTAAATAATAACCCGTTGAAAGAAATTATTTATCAGTTACTTCTAGATACTGCTTAATTTTAGGGGACTTGGAGGGAGCGTAGTGACAAATATAATACGTGACATCATGGTCATAGACTATATTAAAATTCTATGCTGTTGAGTGCAACATTAATAATTATAATAAATAATAATGAGATAGATTTTTTACTAAAATTTTATTAATACACTTTGCATCCTAGTTTGCTTGATAGTTATGAGCTAACCTTAGAGAATTCAAATTCTTTTAATTTTTTTATTTTAGAGGTAGGTTTTTATTGAATATCGGGGTCAAAAAATTGTATGTTATTTGACAATAATTCTTATATGTTTTTAATATTTGTCCTTATCAAATTATAACGTTGTCCATACAATATAGGTTTAATTTTATACCTAATTAAAATTTTTAATCCTCTTTATATTTATAATATTTATCTGACTGTGTATTTCATTTTCCTTCAATTTTCTCTTGATTTGAATTAGTAGTCATTATCATTTTATCTCTGATTAAATACGTCTGCTCCATTTATAAAATTAAATTAGTCTAATCAGCTTTATTGTTTTATTTTCGTAAATAACCATGAGATGAACGCCCTGCTTCTTCTATGGAAGTTTTCTTCTTCCATTTCTATAGAAATTATCCTTGTTTTTCCTTTTCTGTTTTAGAAATAGTATGATTCATTATTATATTATTATTAATTACTTTATCTATATAGTCGCTCTTAGTACAAACAAAATAAGAGAGAAAACACATTTTAAAATTACAATATTAATAGATTTAGAGTATATTAGTTCAATTCTGTTTTATTTTCTTTCTTTGTTAATATGTTTCTGTCCGTAATTATTCTCCAATACATTATTATTATTTTACGATTTATGTTTAAAATTCTTATTTCGTTGATAATTAAAAAATTATTTACATTATTTATTAAGTTGTAATTTTGTTTAATTATCCCTGCAGTATTATATATATTTTGCTGCTATGTTGTTCTTCAAGGATTTAGTCATGGTCATCAAAAATTATACAAGCCAATCCTCTGCAGCTTTAAAGGAGGGTGCCAGAAAGGAAGGAGAGGAGCGGAAGAAAAAAGGGAGTAGAAGTGGATAGGTAAAAAAGAAGTTGAGTATAAAATGTTTGTTGTTTTCTACTACAAAAGATATTTTTTTTATTCATAAGCAAAAAACAAATTGTTCAGTGGAAATATTTATTTAGCTTAGCACGATAAAACAATGAAATATGAGCACATACTTAATATTCTTTATTTTCATATAATATATAAGATCTGTAATATTCGACCCTCTCCTTTGTTGTTTTCTAAAAATAAAAGTTGATTTTCGACTTATACTGTACTTAAGACATTTATCTACTGCCTAAGGGCATTGCAGATCCCAGAAAAAATATTCTTTCATTGCCTGTAGGGCGTAAATCTTGGAGAGTTTTACTGCACAGTACGCGATGCTCTATCTCTGACTGTCGGGAAAGATCCTGCATTTGTATTACTTTGATCCTATAATCAGTGGGCTTTAGTTTTATTTTCCACTACATATGGCGGCATCCTTACATTATCTGCTTTAGTTAATTTTTATTGATTTCATCGAATAATGAAGTGAACCGCTACAATCCATGAAGGTTCAGAGATTCAGTATTTATAAGGAAGTATTTATAAGATTTTAAAATAGCGGTTATAACAGGAGATAATTTGTTAAACGTCACTCTTAATGGGTTTTCCTCAAATAAGGTGACACCCATTTTATAGAGGCTGTGTGAGCTCTAGTAGAAGCCACAGGGTTGCCTCACTGCTACAATAACGGAATAAATAATTATGTCCCACAGTCTGGAACACCATAATAATACAGAATTATATTTATTTTGTCGAATCTTAAATATTACGAAAGATCCTACATTTGTATTGCTTTGATCCTATAATCAGTGGGCTTTAGTTTTATTTTCCACTACATATGGCGGCTTCCTTAGATTATCTGCTTTAGTTTATTTTTATTGATTTCATCGAATATCTTTGGATAAAATTGGGTAAAAACGTTCTCAAAAGTAGCCTTTATGATGTGAATTTTGTTTTCAATCTTGTTCGGAGAGGATAAAATGTGATCTGATGCCTGTTTGTTTGAAGACATAACTTTGTATAGATACAGATATGTCACTATAAAATTCCACGTCAGTAGTAGCGGAGTACATAGAGGCTTGAGATAAATCTTAAACTAGAACTACTTTGAAGGGCGCAGCACTAGCTGGAGCTGGAGCTGGAGGTTAGGAAAGCAGGGGAGGCCTAGAATACTGAGCAGGGGCGAGCTCTTGTTGAATAACGACCATTGTCAAAGGTTGTGCATGGCCGCTCACTTCGACCTCTTATTTTAGTTTCATATTTATTCCATCCCGGATCATCGTGGTTTATTCATGTCCTTAGGCCTCGGGATGAATAGCGAATCATCGTTCGCTAGAGCCTGTTAATGAACTACTTATACATTGGAATTTTAATCGAATTGATGGCAATTAAAAGATTGATTACGAAATTGTTGGAGTAGTTACCTGTTATTTGTATCTAAATTATTATACTAATTTTTGAAAACTAATTTGTGAACTACCTCGTATAATTTAATTTTTTTTAAAAATAAAAATGTTGTTTATCAATTATATATATAATCTTGACACTTTATTAAGGCTGGTTATCAATGTTTAAATAAGCAAATTTTATCCAATTACAGACTGAAAACGATTATTTCTATATAAGTCCGACGTTTCAGCCAATTCGGGCGTCCTCAAGGACAATCTATCACAAACAGATTTTATGATACATTTGATCTTTACAATATACTATATTATTACTAAATAATATACTACTAAATAATAATTATACTATAATATAATAATATTATTAGTAAATTATCATTCCTTAATTCCGTTTTAGAACCACATAATTTAAAAAAACAAAAAAACATTATGCAGGCTATTCTGCCCTAGTCATTCATTTCAGTTCACAAATTACCATACGAAACCTTTAAACATCAGGTAATTATAAACTTTTGTTAATAAGCTATTCTTAGGTTATGTCTAATTACCTAAATTGTCAATTCTTCACATTGAATTAAAAATTAAAACTTTTTATCACAGTCAACCTTCTCCATTTTAATTTAGCATAACAATATATGTAACCCCACACTCAGGTTAATTTATTTATTTCAACTATATTTTGGTTTAATTTCCTCTTTCTTTTATTATTACAATTCATATCAAGTTAATTATAATTATTAACATTAATTTTAGGCCATATGTTTCATAAATAAATTCTACTTAAAATCTGAATAGTGTTGGTTGAGATTTTTATGGAGGTAGATGCTTTATAAAAATTATTTAACATCTACAAGAATTTTGACCATTAGATATCTGGTAAATCAGTTGTAATTAACAAGGTGCATTATTAACATTTTATTATAGTAAATTAACAAACAGTTTATCAAAAGTTATATGTAAAATTGAATTAAAGTATACAACTGATATCAAATAAATTATAAGGACTAATTGTAGGGAAATTTCAATTTGAGTCTTCTTTGTGAGAAGATACAAGTAGAGTTCAAAATTTAAGTTTTTAATTTAAGTTAAGGAATTATTAAACAACAATTAAAGCAAGTGTTCAAAGAAAAATTACTCATTTCAGAAATGTATTATTATAGATATACTTCGCTTATTATGAGGATGGAATCTTAATGAAAGCAACACAAAATGTTTTAAACTTTAGCTGCTCTTTTTAAATGTTAGCAATTATGTCGGTGGTTGTTTTACTTAACGGCGCAGTGGTTATTCTCCGGCCGCATGACACTACGGTGTTGCGGAACTTAAACTATGTTTGTTTACTGCCCCTTGGATCAATTTATTTACCTATTAATTTATATTCATTATAAAAAATTTCGATGTTGTATTGTGTTTAAAAATTAAAATATAAAAAGTCTAAATATCAAAGGCGATATTTTATAATTAATTTAAATAATAGTTTTTTTATATACTGAGTTTAATGAATAATAGACATTTTTAGTTTGAAAGTAATGCCCATGTTATATTAGAAAACATGGTCTAATTTATTTGTTTCAATGGTTAATGGTTATTTTCATAACAAATTCTAAGTTTTCCGGTTAAATACGATTAATTTGTATGTTCCAAAATAGATCTAGATCAGGGGTGACCAACGTTTCTGTATATAAGATTTCCTTTTTATTTTAAAAGTGTGTGGCGATCGACTTGTCATTGGCGTAGTCTGAGGAAGAAGGGGTGTGAAATGTATACTATGTTTATACACTGTGTACAAGGTACATTCCAGCAAATATTAAACAACATTTATTATTCACCATTCTAAAAAAGTAACGGAATTCCCATTCTTCATAAAAGTGATAAGTTTTCGTTTTTTTTTGGGTATACTGCTCATGTTTATGGGTATACTACATTAAAAAGAAATATCACAATTTAACGAATAAATGTCGAACTAAATCATAAAAAAATTAACAACTCCTAAACTGCGGTAATTATCTGCATTACATTGAGAGAAATAATAACAAAACTGCATATTAGGATAGGGAACAGTAATTGAAATATGTGCAGTGATTCAAGTATGTTAAACTCTAATATTCAAACTTACAAGAAGTATGTTAAAGTTACAATATATTTATTAGGTTATATAATACTAACTTCTTAATTTAAATATTCAAGCTAATTGACTGTGTTCTTTGATGAGTCGAGTCGTAACTTGCGTCGGTGGCAAGTGTACCACAAAAGTCAGTACGTGTTGTGCTGGATTGACGGAAATCACAGTGTCAGGTTTTCAATATTTTAGGAATTTCCAGAATGCATTAAACGCTTGAAAGTTGTGTTTTCT
Organism: Halyomorpha halys; assembly: GCF_000696795.3. Classification (NCBI taxonomy): domain Eukaryota; kingdom Metazoa; phylum Arthropoda; class Insecta; order Hemiptera; family Pentatomidae; genus Halyomorpha; species Halyomorpha halys. The sequence continues at coordinate 1,367,305 of NW_027105704.1, forward strand.
ACAACGGCTTCAAAGTCCGTAGTGCGTAGAATCCCACACCAGATAATGAGAGCGATCGACGATCTACCAAAAGTGGCTTGCTGGCCACTCTTGATCAAGATCAAATAACTCCTTGAAAGTGGAAATCTTTCTTTAAGTCTGATTTTAAAATATTTTTCATAAAGGAGGATGGCATCAGTATCTTCCTCTTTGAGTTTTGAAAAGCATATTGAAAAACAGGTCAGGAAGGACAAGGATAAAAATTTATTTATTAATACTTATTTATCAAGATGCCGTAGTTCGCAAGAATTTGGGACTCATATAACTGTCCTCCCCATTTCCCTCTATTAAATCAAAGCATATTGCACTGCACTTTGAAGTAAAATAATCATAATGAAGAAACATAGCCTGAGTCTCTTGCTACAAAAGATTTCAGTTACAGATTGAATATATTCGTCTATATTTAATTTATATAATATAGCTGCGGGTTGGGAAATATGTATAAAACTGTTTAAATATTTGATGTTATGATATAAAAGTCTATTCTGACTTTAAATGATACTTGAGTTTTAAAATAATTTCTACATGTTTTCCTTTATTGTTCATGTAGTTATTTCGCAATCGTTCTGTTGTCTATATGATACACTTCATCGAAAATAGATAACCCGATAAAGCCCTAGGACCATAGAAGCTTGTATCAATTTATTTAGTTTTTTCCTTCAAGTATACATTCCATTTATTAATTAATTTCTCGTTAATCTCGTTATTAATGTCTTGCCTTGTTGGACACTCAATACCAAAAAAACGAAGAACTACGCTTTTATTGCAATTTCATAAATAAAACAAGTTATATTTCTTTATATACTATGCTATCTTGTTACATTGTAGCTTAATGTCTAAATAACCAAAAGAAACTTATAGAAAAACTAAGGCATCAATTTTACGTTTTTTCTATAGATTTTCTAATCATAATGCAATAATTTACTAATCTAAAAGAGATTCCAATAAGTAAATAAATTAATGAAATCATTTATGTTCCTTCTAGTATAAGTGTTTAGATTCCATGAGATTATTTTTTTATGTATAACATTTTATTATTATATGTAATAAAATATATGTAGTTTTAATGTAATTCATATTTTCTCATGAGGTTTTGTAGATATAAGTTAAAATGAATTATACTATTAGGAATTCGAAAACCATAAACATTAAAGTCGTTAATTTTGAATTATTTAACCTTGATTTGTTATTTATTTATAATTGATAGTTATTTATAATTTATTTACACTTAGTAAAAACAATTTAAAAAATTGTCATTTTTTTTATATAGAATTAGTTTTATGTACATATTTACAATAGTTGTAGTTACAAACCTACAACATATTGAAATTATATATATTTTCTAAATCATTTTTATTAACAATTAACTTGATAAAATAATAGATATAGAATGAAATCAATACCCTGGTATGTAAAAATATCTGAAAGAGCCAAAGAAGATTAGATGAAACAGAAATAAAATAAAAGAGTATATTTTTAGATCATCAAATTTGATATTAGGCTAATCAAGTTTTTAAACTAAATTATTACTTGGTTGTGATCTATCATAATGTTTTAATTTTTTTTTCTATTTTAATATATTTATCGGATTTTAAATCAGCCCATTTAAATATAGCATTTGGTATATTTTGTTATAGAATCAGGTTTAAAAAATAAAACTAAAGATTTTTTTTTACCTTCAACATTGTTTTGGCCATTGTCGGTGCTATATTGGCTGGCTAACAATGAAAAGTGGAACTGGGAAGCAGCGAAAAATGTCCGCAATTTGTTTACTCTCTACCTTAATACAAGACTTGGGAAAACCAATTTTTCCTTAATAGGTTGGAAAAAAAAGCGCGTTTTGTTCCTATTTCTATAAAGGAAATATATTGTTTCCTGAAATCTATGACAGGTATTTAATATAGTTCTGACAAATTATAATAAAAAAAAATGAATTTAGCGGGTTTTCAAAATGTATGTCATATGGCCCGAATAAAACTTTACAATGCCATAATAATTAATATAAATAAAAGGTGATTAATTATACACATGGAGAATTAACTAGAGAGTATAAAGTATTTTTAAAATATAAGGTCTCGCATAAGCTGTGATATTTATATCTGTGATACCTACCTCTTAAAAATCAATACGTCATTGAAGACATCTCTTCTCATCCATTATTTTGTTCGTCACCTAACTTATTTTCTTTCTGTCTTTAAGAATTACTTTGAAACGAATCAAAAATGATGCGTAGAGTTTTTTAGTGGCTAAGCAATGTTAATTAGAATACTCGCTATGATGTGGATCATTTTCAATAATCCTAATTAATTTATTTATCAATTTTTCTCTAAGCACTCCGTTTCTAGGCTAATTACTATGGCAGTACAAGTGGGTTTAGTATATGACTACATAGGGAACTTAATAGATTTGTTTTGTTAATCATCATAAAATAATCATATAATAACTAACTTCAATAGTTGTAATACAATACTATATTTATTTGCGAAAAAGTTAAATGAACAAATATTTAAACAAAATAAAACAGTTACAGCAATAATCGAAACATAATATTTAAAGAATGGATATAAGGGCTGTGAGGCAGAAATATAATGACCTAGTTATGCTGAATCAAGGGGAAAGTAGTGCAGTTGGCTTATGCAGGCCTCCTTAACTGATAATAAAGGAATCTAAACACTTATATTAGAGAGAACATAAATTATTATTATTATTAACTTCTTAGGTGTCCTTTTCAGTTTAATTAATGTATTACGATTTTTAAAAAAATAGGAACTTATAATTTCTAGTAAATGATTGGATATTTTAACCTGAAGTTACTATGTTACCGGAAATAATGCATCAGCTGTCATTCCGGATAAAACGTGGCTAGAACTCCAATTCTGATGTTCGCTAAATTTTTCTCACGTGCGCTCTCATACAGAAGCTCTTTTCTATGTATCTTAAATGAATCTATATCTAATTTCAACATGGAACTAGAATCGATACGTCTAAGCTGTCGAAATTATATATATTATTAAGCCTTTGATATTGAATTAATTTTACAGATAATTATAATCTTAAAAACAAGTATAATCTTCTTAAGCATTATATATCATCGAGAGATCAGAGCTTTACGTTTGGTTTTCAATGTAATAGTTACATTTTCAATAAGCAATGAATTTAAAAAAAAATTAATTTGAAATTTCATTAAAGGATGTATGAGTGACTCCAGTTCCAATTAGTTTTTAAAAAAGTTAATTGAAAAAAAACTGTATAAGAATGTTGGATTTATAAAAGTCTTCCAGTACAAAATTTATGAAACTTAGAGTAAGAAATTTCTGATTAAAAAAAATAACTGAAATTGTGGGTTAAACCTAGGATTCATAATACAAAAGAAAATACACATTTCTACAGTGTTTTTATTTTTAAATTTGAATTACTACATTTGTTTTTTACTTGTATGTAACATTACAAATTTCAACATATTGGAATTATTAGAGAGGGAAATATGATATCCAAAATGTTGTTGCAGATTTTTTGTTGTAACAGACAATGTGGGGTGGATAGATTAGATTTATTACCAGAATGGGAAAGATCGAAAAACTTAATAATATCAAGTTAGATATTATGGTATTTCTACAAAATAAAGAAACCACTCACAAACCTAAAATACGATGATTTTATGAATTTATTGTATTATATATCTCCTCTAAATCAAAATTATTTAAAATCCCTCTCGTATACACAAACTGAGAAATACTGATTATTGATTATTAAGTACTTATAAACTTTATTGTAAAAAATATTCAAAAGAGAATAAAAGTTGCATATGTTTTTGATTTTATAACATAAATGTATACACAATTTTTACTACAAGGGAATTTTTTTCTTTTCCTATGGATAAAAGATTTGAAAACGTCACTTGACTGATTTTGAAAGTGGTGTAAGTCAATTATTCAATTATTCATTTTTTTTATTTATTTTAATTTGTGTACCTGTCGATTTGTGTGTTGTAACTTATTTATTCATTAAATTATTTAATTTTATTAGTACTATTATTTATTTATTTTTTTAAAACTTATTTATCCATTCAAGTGTTTCTTGTAACCGGCTTTTTATTATATTGTCCTTTGAATCTAAGTGTTAGTCTTTTTCTCGTAGAATGTAATTGTTTGTTGGTTTTTTGGTAAACTGATCTACTGCTGTGACTATTATTAATGGTTTGATCTCACATTGTCGTCTAATAGTGACTTTGTTTAGCGGGTCACTGGGGAGGATCTAGAAGGGTGAATTGGGGAGAGTGAATTTATTGATCGGGTGAATTAAAAATTGAGAAATGGTGACATTGAAGGAACAGAACGGGAAAGGAAAAAAGGAATGAATTGAAATATTTGCATTTGGCGTATAGACTGAAATTGATTATAAAAGGAAACTGTTGGAAAAAAAAAACCAAACTGCTTTCTTTCTATTTTATTATACTATGTAATTATATGTAATTTATATATGTCCGATTACGGATTGATTAGTATGCTGTGTATGTAGCAACCTGATGTATTTGGGCAGCATAGATGAATAAAGTATTTCTCACTCACTCTCTCTCTCTCTCTCTCTCTCTCTCTCTCTCTCTCTCTCTCTCTCTCTCTCTCTCTCTCTCTCTCTCTCTCTCTCTCTCTCTCTCTCTCTCTCTCTCTCTCTCTCTCATCAAAAACATATTATTTCTTGGGATGAAAAATGCGACACCCTTAGAAACGTAAAAATATGGCCTACTTTGTAATATCCCCTACCCATATTGTTAAATATTATACAATGCAATCTTTTCAATATTCCAATTTGAACATAAATGGGTTTTAAAATTGAATTGAAATCTATGATCATTAAACCTCATAAGTCGAAAAGGTCGGATATCTTTTTTTAAGAATGAGTTTTTTCTAATACTTATGGTATTTTAAAATTTCAATTAAGTGATGTAGAGTAAATGTAAGATAAAAAACTTTAGCATAGTTTTTTTTAAATTGCATAATTTCATACATGCAACAACCACGGAATAATATAGAAACTGAAATATACATGTTTTAAGAGATTATACAACTGCTGTACTTGTTTTATGTTTGTGTATCGTACTGGTTTACGTAGACCTTGCTTATATGAAAGCTAATCAGAATCGTATATGAAGGTAGACCAGAGAGGACTGATATAAAGGAAGTTATAGCTTAGATTAGTTCTAGATGAGGTGGATGTATTGAAGTTGTGCATCAGATGGGCCGGTCAAAGGAACCTTCGGTGCACCCACCTCATCAAAGCATCACCGGCTTTTCCTTACTTCAAAGCCGCTCTTTAGCTAAGTTTGGATGAAGCTCGATATCGAACTAATAGACATTAAAGACCCATCAGCGAAGGTGTATGAATGAGGGTGATTTATGAGTCCCCGGCTCATCAACCTCTACGTCGTTAGTTAATAACGATTCGGCTTGACAAATTTTCTTCACCTGGAAGGATTCAATTGTGACCTAATGCCAATAATAATCGAAACATTTAACAACAATTTTCAATCTGATTATTGCAATGAAACTTGTTTGATTTTTCTAAATTGAGAGAGTGATTATCAAATTAATTGCTCTAATTTTCTTCTTATTATACAATTATTGGATTAAAATTTGAAATTGAACCTATATACATATTAAATTGATTAAAATTAAAACAATATACTACACGTCATATTGATTAAAATTAAATTTTGTGTAATTTATAATATTAATTTATTTAATGTGATTTACAACTGTACAAATAATAAATACAATAAGTAAATATATTGTATGTTTCATATACACTTGAAAATCACCCATTGGTGGTACTTCAAGCATTAATTTAAATTAGAAGGTCCTGTGGTCATCTTCTTTTCAGACGCCTCGGAGGATTATCAGGAATTGTTAAGGATGAGAGATTAATGGGTTAGGATAGGTAAGGAGTATGGAATGAAAAGCGCATATCTGTTTTGAGCCAAATCTGCAACGAATGGGATGTTAAGGTCAATTTATAATATTAAAAGATTATCTAATCTTGTTTGAAATAAAATAAAGTCACTAAATGCTTACCACATTTGTGCAACCATATACAACTATACAATTTTGATTAAAAATCTTGAAAGTCTATAAATTAAGAGTTAACCTATGTGGGAGCTTATCATATTTAATGATTTTATATTCCTATTTATTGAAGACAGGAAAAGTCATGATTTTTATGATTTACAGGCAAATTTATTAATTCTGAAACTAGAAAAAATAATGCAATTTTGAGCATAAATTCTTTAAAATGTTCAAGTGCGTGCTACTAGCCCAAAACTTGGAATTCGTACAACATAAAAGTATTATCAACTGAACGTGATTTTTGTGATTCGAGGATTGATTGAATTTGGGGGAAAGGAAAGAAAATGAAATTGTACAAAAACATGGTCTCTAGTTATTACTAAGACTATTTTTATTTGAAAGTATATCTTAATCATCCTTATACACTTTTGGAAACTATGTTTTATTTATAACATGGAAATTAAATGGCCTTTTTTCAATTTTAGCTACTTATTTATTGTTGCTCAATTTAGCTTATATAAGAATTTAATTATACTTTTCTTGTTTAAAATTAATGTTTGAAATGTGATATAAAACTGTCGCTAAGTCGGGATTTAGCGGGGCGGGTTGGCAGGGCAATCACAAGCAATTTATAATTTCATCTGCTTAATGAATTACAGTAATTGTGGACCGCAATTACGATCTCTACGAGCCAAAGTGATTGCAACAGTACTGGTACTAGTAACAATACAATGTAATTAGAATTACATTTTGCCCTATGCTGGTTGTGACAGCTCCCGTTATAATTGGCGACATGTTGTTCCTGTTCTTTAACTATAGCTGATACTTTTTGTAGCATGTGCCAACTATGATCCTTCTACATGTCTACAGCCTAACCTTAAGTATAAATCAATCTTTTGACACTTATGGGGTATCTTGTTGAAATATATATATTGACATACTGCATCAAGCTAGCAATAAGTATTATAGTTCCTCAAGGAACAGTCTTAACTCTGGTTCTATTTTTGATTTAGAATTCAGTGAAAGGTTTTCAATGTTACGCTCATTAACGTTTTAGATGATTTTTTATTCTTTATTTTCATTAATTAATTTTTAATAAAATAAAATGTTCTACAAGTTACATACCATGATACCATATAATTCTCCAGACTAATCATGCCTTTTAGACCTCTTCCATTCCTTAGAATTTTATCGTGCCCTTTAGGCTTACCCACCATCCCTAATTCACAAGTAGAAGGATGAAGCATTTCTTAATTGATGATAAATTCCTCCCAAAATTTAATATCCTCGTCTCAATATCCTCTGAAATCATGATCTTATCCAGATTTCCTCCAATATTCCAACTCCTAACATAATTTATAAATAGATCTAGCGTAACGTTGTCTCTCTAACAAACACCTGATAAACTTAATCCTTTTCTCCATCACAATCCCAATCCCTGGAACCTATATATTGCTCTTCCTCCATCGATGAATGGTACAGTGCCCTAATACTAAATGCCGCCAGAAATTTTTTAGGCGAACTTCTAAGACTAGTCCTCCTTTAAATTCTCAAGAAATCCAACCTTCTCTATGCCGTGCCAAGACACAGTTTTTCCACACTCCTTACCTCAAGTCTCTGATCCTATGTCCCGATGGAAAATCCCTAAAAACTGTCCAAAGTCAACTCCTAATCCATTATTTGTTATCCTGCCTCTCACAAAGAACTAAATTTATTCTTTGCCAATCCTCTCACTTGTCCACGTACTCCTTCTCATAAACCCATTTTGACCCTGAAAAAATTTTTTTTCATGGATATTTCCTCTAAAGAGCTACTCTTTCCTGTCTTATGATCCAATCTATCCAAGCTATAGTTCCGTCCGAATTTCTGTTAAAACAATCAAATGATGTCTTCCAGTTATATTTTCTATCCTTTTGCACATTTATAATTTTTCACTCCAAAATTCCATTTTTCCTACAGCTTGGAAAAGATTCATAGACCGTCTATTGAATTAAGCCCATGCCTCCTCCCAAGTCTTTGATTTCAAACCTATCTCCATCCCCTCAAATATATCATAACCACTCGAAAGAATAGTAGGACCTCTATTGAGAAACAAATAATCACCTTCTTTTCGATTTTTCAAAAGCCTTCGACTCTGTCAATCATAATTCAAACTTCAAAACCTCTCCTTATCAAATACTACTTTAAAGTAGATTCTTTCCTTCTTGTCGCTTCACTCTCAAATTGTCAAGATTCACGATGAATCCCCATCCTTCTCTTTAATAACGTGTGGTGTTACTCAGGGCTCCCTACTGTCATCTACTCTTTTCTCAATATATATTAGCAACCTCCCTGATTCTATCCTTCATTCACAATATGAATCAAATTTACTTTCTTTTCATCCTACACAAATATGCGAGGCGATTCACAACCTGCAAGAAGATAAAGATGACAACGAATATTACTATCTTCACCATTTTTATTGTTTCATATTAAGTTACTAAACCATTAATAATGTAGTGTAAGTATTCGTAAAGGACTAGACGTCCCAGAATAAAATTATTTTTTATTTCATTTATAATATCATTGAAGCTTGGAAAAAACTCTGCTATATACAATTAATATTTTGTTGTAGTTTTACTTTGAGGAAAGTGCATAAGTAGTTTATTAATAATTTTTTTTTTGTGAGTAGTGTAAATATTGTAAACAACATACTAGGGACCTGACGGCATATTGTGGTGGTGTTGCCGCAATAATAACTCGGATGAAGGCACTTAAATGAGCGAAATTACCAGTAACCAAGGGTGGCCGCTGAGAGATCGTTGCTGCAAACTCCCTTGAGAAGAGGGAGTCAGTTTGTTGGGTTGTATGTAAATTACGTGGGATTAACATACTAATTAACTCAAAGTTAATTAGAATGACCTAAAATAAGGTGAGGCCGCTTTTCAGAAGGGCCTTGTTACCAATTTTTTGTTTCAGAATTTTGTACAAGGGTGAGTAAACTTTTGAATGTATTCCGCAAGTGAATTAAATTATACCTAGAAATTCGCCGTGCTCACTTTTCTCCGATTTGTTCGCAATACCTGACTTTGGTTTGTTGTGTTCCCATTATTTTTTTTTCTAAATGGATGTATAATTCATTTTTTAAATGAACATATATTGCCAGTCCATTACAAAGTGGCGTTTAAATCACAAAGTGGATTTGATTTTGTCTACTAATGACAAATTGGAGTATTTCAACTAATTTTGTTCAACCCGAACAAAATACATAAATATTAATTAACCTGATGAAAAGAACAAAATAGAAAAATATTTGTTTATATTTGGCTTTATTTTCTTCTATATAAAAATAAATGAAAACAAAAATAACCATTGTTTTAGTGTGTAATATATCACCAATATGTACTATTTCATAATCTGTACACACCTTTTGTTGGCAATTTTGGCTTTCTTCCTTATTCAAGTTAATTAAATTAATGTTCACCGCACATAATTATTGTCATATTTATTAATTACTCCTTTTAGCTTATATTACTTTATATTTTATTTCTTTCAATCTATTATTTTCCTTACATATTTCATTAATTACATATAGTTTCTCTTTTTTTTTTCTTTTCTTAGAGTTTTGATTTTTTATTCATATTCATATTTCTTTACTCATTTTAGCTTATATAACTTTATATTTATTTTTAATTATGTTATTTTAGGTACATATTTAATAAATTACATAAATGTTTCTTTCCAACTTTTTTGCAACATTTCTAAATAATTTTCACTTTGGAAATATTTTTCCATACTATGTTTTCATATCTATATTAGTTTCTTTCTTCTTAATTTAATTATTACTTATTCCCATATGGTCTATATCTTCTTATAATATTTAGACTACACATTTTCCTTCAACAATATGTATCTACATATTCTGTTATTTTCTAGTTATTCTGTAATTCCTTTTATTCATTATGGTTTTTGTCTTATTTTTTGTTGTTAGCCCTGATAAATGCCTGAAATTCTGGCTGATAAGTTGGAACTAATAAATACGTGTTTACTTATTAGTGTCCTTCACTGACCACACCTCCAATAGAAATAATTGGAAAAGTAATGTAGTATATCCATATCCGCCACTAGCAGCGCTCTTGGTCACCCGTCATATATACATATACCCAAATGCTAATAACGGTATCTATTTCCTTCATTTTGTTAAGTCCATTTCGTCCAGTGGTTTATCAAAGAAGGCTCATATTGTCCAAATTGTCCAAATGCCCTCTGGATTTACTGGTTATCAAATTATTATTGCAGATTTAAGAAATGTAAGGAAGTTACATTTTAATTTTGACATAGGTTATTTATTCATTATTATCATTTTTCTTCATCTATCAATTTTAATTTTCAATCAGTCACGATACATATTCATTTACGTATTTATTTCAGAAAAGAGAATAGAAAAACTCGATAACTAACGAAACTAAATAGCAATATTTTCAGAATTCACAGTTCCGACACTTCGGCTTTTTACCAAAAGTTGGCTCTGAAGTGGGGAATGGTAATAAAGATAGCTCATGCTGAAGTATGCCTGAAAGTATAATGAACCTTTTCTAGAAAATGCCCCAGAGGATTAAAAAAAAGTGTATTGTAATTGCTCAAGCATGCTTGATTGTATGTTGCTACATATAATAACTGGGACCCCAGTCCTCCGTGTTTGACTCTGGAGTCAAAGTATCATCTTGGAGTCCTCTCCAAATCCTTATGACTTTTAGAAGTCGTTTTATGAGTTCTTGTGGCATAGGCTTTTTATCATTATTATTGTATTATTCTACACGAACAATGAGTTGAATCATTAAAATAAGAAAGATAAAAAAATGGAAATCATTTACATTCAATGATTCCAATGAATCATTACTATGCGCGGATTTTCATCAATTTATTGTTTCCAGAGCGGCAGTTTCTATATTTTTCTAATTAAATCAATCTTTTTTTCTTCTAATTTTTAACCGGGTGAGGCTTTCACATTTTATTATTACTCTGTAAGGTGTTATTATAGAGGTTTTTATTAAAGTTCAGTGTTTCCCACATTCTTTTCACACCCATTTAACATAACCTCCGCGGATTAACGAATTCACTTAATGACATAGTTCGTTGAAGTCATACAAGTGGAGCCTAGTTGCAAATCCTCTTATTTCTCTTCTGCTATAATCGTTTTTTTCTGGGTTTTTTTTGCAGTTCTAAAAACAAAATTTATAATATTTACACTTTTAAATATTTGTTCTTTTGCCTTAATTCAATCTCAGAAATCCAAGGCAATGACTTCCAAGCAAGGAAGTATTGAATCATTTTTTTTTACCTTAAATATTTAGTTTTATTACATAATAAAAATTAATGTATATTTTATAATACTTTTATGTAACTAACCTCATTTCAAATTATATGAAAATATTTCGTGATGGTAAGAGATTACTCATCAAGAGATTATTCTTAATTTTTTTCTTTGGTTGGAAGAAAAACTTTACGCCAACTTTTTTTTTTCTCTACAGATTTAATTGATTACTTAATAAATTGAAAATAAAATTCACATTATGGTTGAAATTGGCTCGAGTTTTTAAAAATATAATTCCAAACGAGGTAAAATCTTTCTAACTATCTTATGCTTATTATCAACTGCCCTAAGGGCATCCTCTCGTCCTTGGGTTCATGATAAAATTAAATAGGTTAAAGTTTTTTGTTTTTTTTAATTCACCAAGTGGAATCAGGTAGTTAAAAGGGTTGCTCTTTTTAACTTTTATTTGTGCTTTATCAAAATTTGATCTAAGTATTGATTGACTATATTTTGTTTGTATATTTTTTGTCTCTTAAGCTCTATAAGTTCTCGATATAGTTTTGTCTTACGATTTGAGTTTTGTTACTATGCCACTAATTTCATAATTTTTTTTATTATATGTATAATACTATTATTGTATGATTAATATTATTTTTTTTTAGAAATGAGACTGTTAGGAAAACGATGGAAGTTGAAAAGAGCAATCTGAAAGAGATTGAAGATAAACGCCTGAAGTGTTTTGGACACGGTTGTCTGAAAGGAGGCCCTACAGAATTTGGGTTAAGGAAACCTACTACTAAGTGGAAATTCCTATTAATAAAATATAAGAGGAGATTTTCTGGTTGTATTATTATATTCAACCGCTGACTTCAAGTATTGAGCAATTCTTTATACAAAATATACGACTTACTAACCATAAGGTTGTCGTCACAAATAAGGGTTGATTTTAAATCGTTAACTGTAAAATTACCAATACTAAATACTGAGAGATTCATTGAATGTTGTAATTATTATTAACTTTACTTTATTTTAATTAACAAAATGTTTCTTAATTTTCTAAGTTCTACGGAATATAGTAATAAATGATCTTAATCAATTCACTAGTTTCAGGTTTTCCTATAGTCGAAAAAAGTGAATTGAAAAACTGGGAATCTTCTTTTAACGTTTTTTGACCCGTTATTTCTCTAATTTTGCTTTTTAAATATTTATTTTTCGAACTAGTTCTGATTTTTCAAAATATATGTTTCCCGGTTCACCTTTTTTTAACTTTTTATTTAATAATATAATGGAGCAGACTGGATAATAATTGGCTGTCATTAATGAACAAATACAATACTTAGATTTTCGTTTACGATTCGCAAATACTTTTTGTAAATTAGTATTATGAAGATAAATTAAATTAAATATAACCATACAGTAACTAGATCTTATCTTTATATTCCGCGTTTAATTAAAAAGCTATCAGGAAGACCCTGCTGTTGAAGGTAATCTCCTTTGCCCTTCCGTGATAACTTGGAAATAGACCCATTCAGGAAATGGAGTTTGGCTCTAGTCACAGAATTACCCGAAGCTTCCAGTTAATGATGAAAAAATCATACGCTTAATTTGGTAGATTTATTCAAAATGTAATGAGGTGGGATATGCACAGCTGATAGACAATACAAGATTTCAAACCAATACGGTAAGGTATGATCTTTTTTTTTATGACCAAAACTATACCAACTAAGAATACAAGAATAATTTATTTGTTAATTAGAGGTAATTAATTTGACTCTTAATGATACTATATTTCTTTAAAATAAGGCTTATATTAAAAGATAGATTATAATTTTTTTTAATAGTTGTCTAAAATCTAGTAAATCAATTAAATTATTGACATTTGCAACTATTTTAATTTTCAAATATTTGATTTTATATAAAAAAAACATTTTTTTTCCTAAAAATAAAATTGGCTTGATAAATGAAAAAAAATGTTGATTTATTGAAAGGAGAGATGAGGCCTGCACAGGATGGATTTGATTACGGTATTATTTTGCCTTTTTTTCAGGAAAAGCGTTTTTATTAATATTTCTGTTTTTTTTTTGTTTTTTATTGATATTTACAATTGTATAAAAAAATACAACCAGTAAATTTGATCATAATGACATAATGATATGATACAGGATGTA